>NC_058035.1:300000-585545 GCF_019176455.1 Solea senegalensis | reverse complement strand
GGGGTAACACTTTGTTTAGGCTGTCAAAATTAATGAAAGAGTGTGTATGTGTGTATGTGAGAGAGAGGGACAGAGATGGGGGAGGGAGCAAGAGTGAGAGAGCATGTAATCACATGTGCCGGGATAAACAAAAGTGACAAGCTACTGTAAAGCGAGCAACAGCTCATACTCCGTCACAATGTTTAATGCAAATTAAAAAAAAGAAAGAAGCGGCGTTCCAGTTTTTGCCCTCCTGAGGTCTAATTTTCCAGTTACTAATAGGAAGTTTGAATCTGAACAGTCACTGACGTTCTCCCTCATTTTCCCTCTACAAGTTGTGAACTTGTCCTACTACTACCTAATACTGACACATGAGAAGTCTTCTTTGTAGAACTCCGTCTTGAACTTGTCATGACGTTAAAAACTAAACTATAACAAGTGCTAGGGACAAACAAAAGTTGTCTTTTGTACCCTTTAAATGTGATGATGGTCAAATCGTGATTCTGGGGGCTTTGAAACAAGAGTTTTGGTTATTATAGACGACTTTGTCACTTGGAAAGAACTATAAAACTGTCCTTCGCCATTTCACACCAACAGCCCATACACACGCGAGTGTACAAGGTTTGTATTGCATTGGCTTTTTATCATCACGGAACCAGAGTTTTGGAAGCCTTAAAATGCCGTCAAAACTTTGGGGAAATGATGATATCATAACCTCACCTTTGCAACCTAACCCTTAACCTCCTTGTTTTTGGATTTTGTAGCCAGATGACAAAGCTCTGTAGTCCAATTTTGGTGCATTTCTCTGGCAGCGTTACAGTGCCACACACAGGCCTGGCATGTGTACTACAGTGTTTTGGGAGATTTGGTGTGGTTGAGGTTATTTCTTGAGACAATGCCGTTTACAGAAAACGTTTTAAGGACAAAAAAAAATTAATACATAAATAAATAAATAAGAGAAAGTTCTGTTTCTGTGTGGATAAGGACCAACAAGACCAGGCTCCTCAACTAAACTATCAACAATATTTCCCACTTCACCACAAAAAAAATAAAAAAAATAAATCAGAGTTCTTCGACACCAATTCAAGTAACCAACTCTGCAAAAATGAAATGCCTGTGAAGCAATTCCTGGGCTCCCCAGAGCCCTTGACTCTTGGTACTGTATTGTGAAAAACGCTCTCGACTCCAGGCAGTCCGTAGTAAATGAGCCTCATGAATGGTTTGACAACGCGGAGCAAATATAATGCTTCAGGAATGTTAAATATCCGACCGTACGCATTACGGCGTCTCCGATTTCACCATTTCTGCATCATTTCTACACACTTTCTGAAGAATGGCGAGATGCTAATGAGTGAGTGTGCATGCCTGTGGACATCATGCGTGCCTGTCCTTATGGGTACTCCATACTCTCGCTCTCGCTCTCGCTCTCGCTCTCGCTCTCGCTCTCGCTCTCGCTCTCTCTCTCTCCCTCTCCCAGGTCACTTGGGGGAACAAAGCAAACTTTATCAGAACACTGCAATCCTGCATTCCCCAGATTCTTGGGACTTGGCAACCGCCTGACACGAGTGAAGAAGGGGAGAAGGAGGGAGACAAGGAGGAGGAGGGAAGAAATAAAGGCAGGTGTACACAAGAAGTGTTTTAGTCTTTCCTCAGTCTGCTGCAGGTTTGAATATAATCTACATTATTGCTTAATAGACTAGAGATTAAAGCACAGAACCAGGATCACAGTTTTGTTAATGTTTGGAAACAGATTCATATGAAGTTTTGATAGAGTGTGCTTTCTTAAAAATCTATAACAAAGAAAACCCTTGTGAATATTTGGACTTGCATGCCTGGGGCAACTTATTGTTGAAGTAAATAACTAGTGAATTGGCTGATTTTTTGTAGCTTGAATCGATAACAGAAGCTGCTTCGACTCTACATTTATAATCTTAAAGCCAAATGTGAAAAACTTTGGCTTTTTCTTGCAATACACCAAGTAGCCAATATGTCAACAAAAGCTCTTTAAAACAGAAAAATAACAGAACAAAATGTACAGTAAAGTCTCAAGGCAGCCATTTTAGACCAACAAGACCATTTCAGACCAACAAGACCCGACACCAATAATTTCCGGAATATAAAACTTCATGGAATAATCTGTCAAATGTGATAAATATCTAAAATTTAAGTAACTTCAAATATAAATCAGAGGATGTAACAATAAACCCCAAAAATGTGGTTTTAAAATGTAATTTTCCACCCTCATGACATACTACACGCATAAGTTTTGCAAACAAAATGTCTTTCACACTTTCAACTCTTCCCTCTCTTTCTTGGCGTATCTTTGACTCCTCCCACCACAGAACTTAAAAAAAAAAGTATAATATCCTCCTCTTTTGTCCAAAATCAGTTGAAACTATGCACTTGTCATTGCAATGGTACGATCTGTATGTATATTTGTCCTGGTTTGACTGTTATAAAGACGACGACAGGCTTTTCAGAAGAATTCTTTAGTATTATAGACTGGTGATATACTGATGTTTAAAAGAGCTGCGGAGGAAACCTTTAAAGTCTGTGTGTTTCTTCTGTCCACTCAAGAGGCTTTTACATCACCGTCGTGACAGAACCACAGCGTGCCAGGTCAAACACCATTAACAAGCTGCACTTCATCAGGAACACACTTCAGACAAACTCGACGCTTTGTGATCCTTTGAAGTTCAGCGGGGGTTCCGTCAACACAAATTCACATATAATGTTCTGCTCTGCTAACTAAACTCCAACAATTGAGCTAAGATTATGATTACAACCTATGCCTTTAATTATGTAATATACTTCATCTTATCTAATATACTAATAACATAAAAGCAGTTAAGTCAATGACCTACTGTAACTTTTCCTTTTTTTTTAGACATGAGGGAAACAGGTGCTCCGAAGCTTACAGGTGAGATAAATGAATGTTTAAACAGGTGGGCCTACAGTACGTGTCAGTCAACATAAAACCCTAGCAATAAAAAGGGTGTGGACTGTGACGAAATGTGACTTTATGTGAGGCGTGTGTTTGAAAATAATCTAAAATGGTGTCACTGTGAAGCTGACTACGACCTGTGGCCAGAGCTAAATCTCTAAAAATTAAAAAGCTGAGAACTTTTTCCACAGCTCCTAAAAGTTCTCCCTAGTCTCCAGGAAAAGATGGGAGATGAGGACTTGGTTATGAAATCACAAATGATAACTAAATAAATGTGAAGAATTTTCTCACAGCTCAACTTCACACCACATCCCCATGGCAGATTTACACACTGACATAAATTAGTTATCAACAAACAGTGTGTAGAATAGATGCCTCTTAACTTAAGTGCAATGTGTGACTCAGTAACTTCAGTGTCGATGTAAAAGTCCACTAGTTACTGCTCAGCTTAGCAGGTTTTACATTTACAGATTTCCATGCAGACAGCGCCACTTTTAAGTCAGAACACATCCATCATCAGGGACAACTTTAACCAAAGTCCATAAAGAAAATCAGCATTTTTAGCATGTAGGGACTCTAAAAATGGTCTACAGCTGCCTCATTTAGCAAGTTTGTGTCACTAAGGTGAATCTGAATAAAAGGATTTCAAACACAGATGTCACAAAAGTTCTTTACAAAAGGCTACACTAACATTAAAAACAAGATATTGCCGACTAAAAGGCACTATTAATTGGTAAGCGTGTTACTATTCTCACCAGAGGAAGTCAAGAGCATTTTTAGAGAGTTTACTTGCGTTTAAAAAAAAGGCACAACCCTCTAATTTTAGCATAGAAGAAGCAGCATATTACGATTTCCCCTTCTCAAACTCACAGGATAAGGTTGATAAATCATGCAGTAATATCTAAATCTAGGACAATCAATAATCACTACAAACTTTAGTGTGTGGTTTGAGAGCATGACTCCTGACCTTGTGCATGTGTCGTCATTGTCTGCAGTTTAACGGACCGGCGGATATTCTGCTCAGGCTCCTGAATACTAAGAGAGCTGCTGTTGCGTGAAACCAGAACTCTGATTATTAACACTGTTGACTCTTAAAACGTCAGGTTAATGTTGCGTACCAGGGGTCCACAGGAAACCACGTTGTGCAATCATGTTCGGGAAAAGTTGATGATAAACTTGCGGTCTTTTTCCTTCAACAACCGCTTTTCAGGGAGAAGGTTTTAAATTCTCTACACAAGAACATCACATACAGCGTGAGGTATTTGGACTCAGTTTTTCGACTGTGATAACTGTCACGCACATAGCGATAAGAAGATTGATATCACTCGCTCCTGTGCTTTTTTCTTTTTAAAGCAGAGCTGTAGCCAAGATGTGGTTAGCTTTGTTAGCTTAGCTTTAGAGTCTGCTCTGTTGTTTTTACATTTCTGTTTGTGTACCAAATTAACAATGTGTGAACTAGCCAACAAGTGTTAATCAGGCAGTAAGATGTCCCGACTCTTTGTCCTCCCCTAAGATAAGCTACGCTAACCATACCGTATCGCCTTTATTTGAAACTTGTGAGCTTCTCACCATGTTGCGACCTTGTTTCCATCATGGTGCGGTTGCGATTTCGGATGGTTAAGCCCTGGATCCGGCTTGCGTTTCATGGTAGGCGGGGTGTAGACTGTACACTGTACCACTAGACTGTACCACTATGCTTGTAAGCGACACGCATAGTGTGGCGCCATTCCAGGAGATTGTTTTTGTGGCTTTTTGTCTCAACAAGACGTCCAATTTTGTAAGAGAATAGACTGTGGCCGTTGAAGAAACACCTGTCGCAAATACGTTTTTCTATCAGCTGACTGTTGTGGGTGGAGCCGGTCCCCATGTGGACCGTACCATACCATTAACTAGCCAAAAATGGAACAGTTGGGGGATGGTTATTTTGGCACAATTCCTAATGGAAGTGTGGACAAAATATGTCCCCTACCAAAACGAACCGCTCCACTTGGTGGAAACACGGCTTAAGTCATGTATCTGGTACTTTTGCTATTAAAAGAGATTGAATCTTGAGAAAAGTTAAGACTCCTCTACATGTTGCACCGGCTAATTAAAAATATCTTGAGAAAGATGTACATATGTGGCCCCCACCATTTCAGAAAAAGTCATCAAATATGTCAGAACTCAGAGTTTCTGACAGGAAATTAAGTTTGTGTCACTTTGTGTAGATTTTCCTTATAACTTTACACGGCCAAAAGGCTTTCAAACACAAAAAGTCCAGTACATTAGATTCAGTCCAAAGCATTGATGTGCTACAGGAAAACAGCTAATTTGTTGCTTTGAAAACGTCTTTAAAAGAACACAGGAATGGACAATATGGAGGTGTTGTGTAAAGTGAGTTCAACCAGGGGCCGTGAAAGACGATATCAAAGTCTGACAGGCTTTCCTCCTGAAAATTAAATGCCTTTGCATTGTTTTGGCGTTTTCAATGAGCTACAGTATGTTCTGTGCTCTTTTTTTTGGCTCCACATCTATTCCCCATTCTCATGATTTACGGTTTTCATTCAGTGCTTTTTTTACTGCACAAATGATTCATTTAAAATAGAAGCGTCCTTCCTCCCCCTCTTGTCTCCTCCTGCCCACCCCGACTCCGTCACAACTTCGACAGCAGACCCCTGACCTATAATGTATCGTGGGATGGGCTGAGAATTCAGGAAGTGGCTCCCGTCGTCTCCATGGCAACCCTGAGGTCAGCCCTGTGAGGCCGGAGACCCCTCCTCAAACACAAAACGCCCAGAGGCCTGGATCAACACAAACAACCAAGGCGCACACACAATCACACACACACATTCAGGCGAGCTCACAAGGACACAGATACAAGGCCAAATTGCAGCGAACTAAGTGAAGCACTTCCTGTATCTGACAACACCATACTTAAAAGTATACAACATGACAAACTACTGTAAATCATTAGTGAATATGTAACCCTGGACTACACTGGTGTACACTGTACATTTAAGTGGAAAAACAGCTGTTACACTATATCCAACAATGTTTTTACACTGACTTTTTCCAGGTGGGAAACTGTCGTTTGTGTCATTGTGTCAAACCGTTAACTATGCCGCACAAAAGCCCATAGAGAAATTTGGCGTTTTTAGCTCATGGGGACACAGTCAGGCTGCCCCGTTAGGTTAATTTGTGTCACTAAGGGTAAATTCAAACCAAGGGTTTCAAACGCCAAATTCACAAAACAAGTCATTTGAACTCAATCATGGGAGGCAGCAGTGAGTAAACAACTCATGTGAGCTGTGATGTAAAATTTAAGATTTTCTCAATGGTATTTGGTGTGGAGGAGTGAGTGGGTTATAAAAGAAATGTAAAATTTGATTTTTACTTTAAAAAAAAAATAATAATAATATTCACATATTCCTTATATCGTATACAATTTATTAACATATATCTTACTAGGCTAGTCAGCTATTAAGTTAAAATTACTATAAATGATCCATATTCTGGATGAAGTATCTGGATATAAACCTTTCGTGGATTCTATTTGCACATTCTTCAGGTGCGTTGACTCAACAAACACTGGCCATACAAAGGTCACATGTCCTTTGTCGAGGGTATTTTGAAGTTCACTTTAGACCCCCTTTTTTCGTACTCCTGAAAACACTTTTTTCACTTCGCAAGCTCTTCCGCCTTCTGCCTGGGAACCAAACTATCCGCAATCCCAGGAGAGGAAAGAGATGGATGAAAGGGCAGAGTTGAGAAGGTCACAGTTACATGCAGTCCACCACAGATTACTGATTACCTGCTTAAAATGGACTTTTAAAAAGTTGACGACCCAGAGTTTAACAGGTGACAGAGGAGACAGCTGAACTACGACCTCTGGGTTTACTATTTAGGAAAACATCCACCAACATTAAGCATTCTCCAAATGGTTTGGTTATAACGCTTTAAATATCCAACATACACTGAACAAATCTACTCATTTCTACATTATCTGGTACAGAACTCTATACTCTACTCTGGTTTCTTTGCTACTCCAAGTAAACTTAATGTTTGCAAAACAAATTTACTGCATTTTACAGATAGAATTATTGACAGAATAACCGATAATTTGATGGTAGCTTAGACATTGGCCTCGGTTTTAAATACAGTTATTTAGACTAATGGATAGTGGGCAATTCTGAACTTACTACATGCATTCATGCAAAAATAGCTTGGGATGTTGCATGCAGGTCTGATTTAATGTGGTTTGACGGCCTTAAAAGTGTGTGCTTCAGGTCCACACTGTGAGGAGTATTGTCCTAAAATTCCACTTCACTTTTACCCTCACTTCACTTTCTCCACTCTCCCACTTTGGACAAGCATCACAATTAATTACGGCAACACCCAAACCAAGCTCCACTTAAGGCTGGGCAATTATTGAACTGCCAATTATGTATATAAAACTTTTGACTTTTAGCAATAAAACGTTGAAGCATAGAATTTTGACCTCAGCTGTGTGACGTGTGTCACTGTTTGTCAAGCTTTTGTCAGTTGGAAACCGCCAATTAACTGGTTTATGCCAAGTTTAACCCCTGGAGAAAGGGGCAAAACTCAATGATGTGATATGTATAGTGGTAATTATCGCTGTATCGATTACGTTGGACTTTTGTTTTACCGTGGTATGGGGTAACTGTCGTTACCGGTTAGCCATAACCGTTTGAAATACAACGTCTGACGCGAATACGTTCAGCTCTCGCATCAAAGACGGTGTGCGAAACTCCGTTCAAAAACTTGTCAATTTAGAACTATAAGGGCGGTCTGCGGAATTAAATGCTCGATTGGATATAGATAAGGACATTTAGAGAGTCTAATGGGACTTTTTGTCAATTCGTCTCACGAGACAACACTCTAGTCAATACACTCTCCACCTGGTTCCCACAGCTGTTGAAGGACCCCGATGGCTGTCTCTGTAGGTGTGCGAACCGTGGGAAAAACAAGCAAACGAAATCTTAAAACGTATTTTCTGACTATATTAGCAATATTATCGAACTGTCATTAACGCCGATTCCTAAAATGGCATATCCTGACGCTTAATGCGTACCTATTTTTTCATTTTCGATGTACGCAGATGTGACGAAAGCTACGCGAACTCAAACGTTGATGGTTTCGGGTCGAGGTTTGGTATTGCAGTTAAAACTCAACGAAAGCGGTTCGAAAGGAAAAGTAACTCACCGTGAGATCGTGTAGATTATGTCCGGCCACAATAAACAGCAGAGGCCGTTTTCCTTCCGAACTTCGACAAAATGTTTGGACGGCGACGGACTGTGAAGTCTCCTGACGATGTCTGACACTTGTCCTTCGGGACCCCGCCGGGGCAGGGATGATGAAGTTGATGATGGGAAGACATTCAATAAAGTATATACATTTACAAACTTTAATTTTTCACTGCACGATGTCTTCCTCTGTTCCAGTGCAGACTGTCCTCTGTCAACTTCCAACGTTTTTGTAGGAAGAAAGCTGGACGGAGTCCAGCCCCCTTTTCCCCGACTGACCGGTGTTAAGCTAGCTAGAGCCGTTAGCCACGATGACAATCCGTTTCCGGTAAGTCTTTTCTGAGTAAAAGGTAAAGTTAAAATAAAGTCAAAAATGCATATACTTAACGTATTAGAAGAAACACAATGCTTCCATATGTGTTCGCGAAGATGTTTAAATGTAATATAAAGTGCCAACTGTACCGTAAAAAGCAAAACGTTTCTTCGGAAAATATGTCACTTCCGGTATTATGTTGCCTAGCCTTTTTTGACTTGACAGAGTCGCCGAACTGACCAATGAGCAGAGAGCTGTAGACCAGCTGGGCCATATCTCACCTGCATGTAACTACACACACACACACACGTTTGTACAGCTATCTCAGTGAGGACACTAAAGAACATAATTCATCCCATAGCCACTTAACCTACATTTATCCATAAACTTAACTTAACTAAATGTCTAACCCTAAACCAAGGTCTTAACTCAAAAACAGGTGTGACAGCACCAGCCAGAATGTCCTCAAATGTCCTCACTCTCTGGACACTTTATACCTAACCGAGACCTACACAATGAAACGCTTAATGTTAAACCCCAAACTTTAATCTAATCTAGTAACCTGAGTCATTTTGTAAACCGCTTACTCTCGTGCACCAAAGTCCATAGGGAAAACCTGTGTTTTTAGCTTGCAGGGATACAGGAACTGTTGTTCCACTGCTGCCTTGTTTGTTAAGTTTGTGCCACTCATTTAAATTTTAAATCTGAATGAATGCCAAACTCGCTAAATAAGACATTTGAACTCCCTTACTGAGGCTGGAAAGTATAAAGCATCACCTCTGCTTTAGTTTCAGCAACCTTGGGTTTTGTGAAAGGCGTTTTATAAATCTAAGTCATTATTAAACTAATCCTGTGCGCAGGTATGTGCAATTATGTAAAATCATTCATTTTCTCTCTGGGCTTTGGTGTGCGAGTGTATGCGGTTGTTTTATGGTGAGATAAAGTGGCAAGCATGTTCTTAAAATGTCTTTTATGCTGGTTCTGGGCACAGTGGGTGCACACAGCACAGTCAGCGCTGACAAGAGTGTCAATATCTCACACACCTACAACATAACCACCGCTTAAAAGTCCTTATTGCGACAGTAGAAAGCACTAAAAGATGCATGTCCCAGCGGTGGCGTTGTTGAAAGGCTGGCAGAACCTGATCTCATCTTGCAGAGTTGGCATCGACCTCCACTCTGCTGACTGTTTGACTGGGAGGTCAACTGTACGCTGATGTACTCTTCATTCCACACGGATCAGTGGAGAGGTTTCAATCTCCTTTTATGTGCTGACGTTCACCGGCGTGCGGTGGTGCTGGTTATGTAAAGAGACACATGTTTAGCCAGACTCAAGTATTTGTGATATTTGCAGTAACTTCCAAAGAAAACTCTTGATCTTGAATGAAAATAGAAACACAATAGGTTAAGTTTAGATCATGTTATTTAGCATTAACATCCTGCCATCCTACATAACAAATATCCTTGTAGCATTTAAAAGGAACAGGCTGTGCCAAGAACCAGCTTGAGACGTGGGGACGCTTGTCCTCAGCAGAGACATAAAGGAAATACAGGTTTTAGCCACTCAACCAAAGGCTAATCAAATAAAATCTATGCCAGACCAAGTCTGCAATATTAAACAAACAGCTGACCTTGTTGTTAGACACCATTTACACACTGGAAACCAAACCACACATGCATGACTTGCTTTGCAAACGTCTCACTCTCCTGCACCAAAGTCCATGGGATGAATAAATAATAAATGATAATAAATGAGCGATTTTTCCATCACACTGCCTCCTGAAATCCTGAGACTGTCACATTTACACCTCTGTAATGCTTTAGTTTAGAGTTTCCAGTAGAAACATAATCTCCAATTTGCATGTTTTGGACTGTGGGAGGAAGCTGGAATACCTGCGGAGAGAGAGAACCCACACACACACCCACAGGAAATGTCAGACAGAAGGCCTCTCTCTGCAGGTGGCGCTGTTTCAGTGACACAAAGTGTTTAAAAGTGTCCTGCGAGCTAAAAAACACTGATTTTCTCTATGGATTTTGGTGCAGGCAAGCGACTCCCAGAACTCTGAATTTTTGGAGGTTATGGGGGCGTTCCCTAAAAATCGGATTTCTAACTCGGAAACTCAAAAAAATAGGATTCCAAGATGGCTGCCACAGCACAAACACCACTACTTTTAATCGCTAATAGCACTTGATTCTCGCGTCGGACGTCGTGCTCATGACTCTTCCAGTGACGACACTCACCGACCATTCAGTGGGATTTGGAACTATAAGTAGAATTTGGAATTATAAGTAGAATTTGGAATTATAAGTAGAATTTGGAATTATAAGTAGAATTTTTGGAATTATATGTAGGATTTTTTTGGAATTATAAGTAGGATTTTTTTGTCTTTTAACTGATCAACAGTTTGGCATTGTTCGGTTTAGATTGTTGCGTCGGACGTCGCGCTCAGTGACGAAACTCTCCGACCAATCAGTGGCCGGCTCGCTTGGAACCTCGTCAGAGCAGGTACTAAAAAAATCACTCATGGAAAAGCAACCAAAAGTAGAGCCAAATCGAGCCGTGCTCGAACTGTATGATGGAAAAGCACCATATGTTCACAAAAGGCTCAGCTTGGAACATGTGACACTCGCCGCTGCCCTCTTTTAACCTTCAGGGTGAGGAAGCCTTTGTGCGAGCGCTGGTAACTCTGGGCAAACCCTGAAGTGGCCTCATGAAAAAGACACAGAGACCTCATTTCACATTTCCTCCTCGCTCCTGATCCACAGCAGACGACCCCCTCTCTCTTCTCTCTCTCTCTAAGACACTGTAAGCTTTAAAAAACACACCAGTATATCTAATGCTTTCAAAATGAAAACGCCAGTATACACACACATATGTTTTTTTTCTCGTTTGCTTTTTCCACAGCCCTTATTTTGCCTTTGTT
Organism: Solea senegalensis; assembly: GCF_019176455.1. NCBI lineage: Eukaryota > Metazoa > Chordata > Actinopteri > Pleuronectiformes > Soleidae > Solea > Solea senegalensis. The sequence goes on along the minus strand of NC_058035.1, from coordinate 574,143 downwards.
TAGGCCACAAAAACCAGGAGCAGAAAGCTACAGGTATCAGGATCTGACAGCAGATAAAATACCTCTATGTTGAAGTGAGTGTGTTTATGCTCAAAGCAACATAAGGACGGGGGGGAGGGGGGAGGGAGGGTAGAGACGTGAGGAGTTGACAGTAAAAGCAGTGGTGTCCGCACAGGACATCAGGACGTCCCACTCCCACTTTATACTGTAAAATAAAGAGCTGGATCATGAAGAATCACCAGAAAATCGTCAGCGTTATTGTCATAAACACGGCGACTCACAGTCGCTCGGAGACACGTGTCTCCATTGTCACTTGTTGTTTTCAGGTGTGAAGATCTGAGGATCTGTGGAACATAAAATTATTTACGTCACTATTTGAACTTGAAAATTCTAGACTATTAATACACAGACAGAATAATACTTTGTCTGGAGATAAATGCATTTTAATGAGTTTTGTTTTCCTAACTATTTCTTTTGTGCAGAATCCTGCGGTGTAATTTCTAAGAATGTGTGAACATAAATGTACCTGCATTTAGATGTGACTGCAACAGTGACTGAAATAAACTAACATCATGAACTCAGAACATTTAGTCTGTTTTTACTGCACACTTTCATCACATTTTTACACACGTCGTTTAACTCCATAGTGTTTGGGGAATAACTGTTAGCTCCTCCACAAATTAAAATTTTTAAAAAAATGTTTGTTGATGAATTTAAAGCCGTTATTTGTGTCTTTTGCTGTTTTTTACTGACACACTATCACTTACAAGCCAAATGTGTTCACTGTTACCAATGTTTTACTTTTAATGTTTACTGTACTTTTTATTTTTATTAAATTGTATTTATCAAACACGCTAGGACGAGTTTGTTCAAATGCGTAGACTAGCCTTTTTTGTTTTTTCCAAAATGGCCGACTTCTGGGTGGGCGTAGCTAATGGAAGTACATTAGAAATTTGTTTGGAATCATGAGAGCAAAGAGTGAGAACTATGTGCGACTTAGACATACAAATTTAGCATAAAACGCACTTTTGGCCACTTTCTCTCAAGTCAAAAATTCCTCAAGAAACTCGCCCGACACACTCACCAGATTTTGTCCCGACCCAATGCCACTATCGCATTTTCCGCCGACCTAACCGCCAAATTTCAGTCGACTTTTTTGTTCGTCTTGGTCTGTAACATCTTCCCACCAAGTTTCAGGAAATTTGGTGGTACACGACTTTATCTCTGTTTTTCTTAGGGGACAAAACAGACAAAGGAAAAAAGTTAAGATGAAATAAGATCAACACGTTAGAAGTTTAAAATGCAGACATTTTCCTCTGTCTGATATCCAAGTAATATCCAGTGATTTTGACCGTTATCGGACCGATACAGATTCCCGTCCTTAAATACACAAAAACTAAAAAACAATTTGTCTCAAATAATGAGTGAACAAGTGTCAAAAGAAGAGAGCGAAAGAAAAAGGCTGTCAGAATGAAAGCGAGAGAACACTTGAGCACTGAAGTTAATAATTAATGGGAACGCCTGTAAAAGTTCACTCACACACATTTCACGTTTCATGGGGAACTGAGGCGTGAAACACACACACACACAACAGTCAGGGACGGAAGTGTGTGTCCATACGATGTCTGTACATTCGACACCGTCTCTGCATCGTGTGAACGTACGAGGACGAGAGGTCGTCGACCTTTTTTACGCAGACACGAAGGAAGTGAAGGAAAACAAACCTTTACACGGGGAAATAAGTGAAGTAAGTATAAGTAAATAAAGACTGAAAGAGTTAGTGAAGAAAAAGGTGCAGTATTTGCACGTCGGTGTGTGTTTTGTATACAAGGAAGTGCAGACACAGCAGAGGAGAGACAAAGGAAGTGAAGACGAGACAGAGGTCAAATTTCACTGATCTGGTTTAAAGATGAACAAACACACAGATTCTTCTTCTTCTTCTTCTTCACATGTATTTTTTACTTTTACGTTTCTGTTCAATAACAGCCAGAATAAATCAATCTTTATTATTTATATAGAATATACTTTCCATACACTCTAGACTCTCACAAAGTAAAGTACGGCTTCTCTAGTGCCTGTATATACAGTAGATGTGATGGTAAACAGCACCACCTGCTGTTCATTCAGAGAAAATACATCTCACGTCACACTGTATTGAGATGAGATGAGATTCAACATTATTGTCATTACTCAAGTGCAAGTTTCGGGTAAAGAAAAGAGGTGTTGGACATTCTATTCTGTTTTAAAGGCAGTTTTTTAACACTGTGATTTTCGTATTGTGAGATTATTAAAGGATTATCTAATCTAATCTGACCCATAATGTCATATTAACATTACAGTATAAATTTACATTTTCTGACAATTAGTTCAAAACTCGACATGCACTTGGATCTAAATCCACGTGAACATACACCGAGTGAATTAATTAATAATCTAATGTAATCTAATCTAATCTGGTTGATAATGTCATATTTAGATGAGTATAAATATGTGAAAATACATACGACTATTTCAAACTCAACATGTAATTGGATTAAAAATCAATCAGAACACAACAACAGATTATAATATAATCTAAAATAATTTCAGTATAAATGTATACGTTTTCAGAAAATTAGTTTAAAACTCAATATGTAACTGGATGGAAATCCATGTGAACACACTGAGTGAATTAATGAGTAATTTAATCTAATCTAATCTAATCTTATTGATAATGTCATATTTAGATTAAAGTGTGAATATGTGAAAATACACATTTCATCCACACACTGACACTAACAATAAAACACTAACACACTGACATCTATATTGATTAATCTAATCTAATCTGGCCAATAATGCATATTCACATTAAAGTATGATTATGTGAGAATACACATTTCACATTTTCTGACTGTTTAGAACGTGTCACTAACTGGATCAAAATCCATGTGAACACACTGACGGATGTTAATCTAATCTAATCTGATCCATAATTTAATATTCCCATGACACGCATGAGTGTGAAAATTCACATTTTCATTTTCTGAAAGTTACTTTAAAACGTGATATGCAACACATCTAATTTGGATTAATTTAGTCAATCTAATCTCATGAAATCTAATCTAAATTAACCATTTTCCCACTCGCTCTCCTGCAACAAAGCCCATAGAGAAAATCACTGCTTTTTACATCACATGCTCACAGTTGTTATTGATCCACTGATGCCTCCATCAGTGTTCAGATATGTTCCTCATGATTCCTGTTTCAAATCCTCTGTTCAGATTAACCTCAGTGACACAAAGTGACCACACGAGGCAGCAGAAGATCAGCAGAGAAGCAGCAGCTCCCTTGTTCTACTGAGCTTAAGTCACTCAATTTCTCATGGGATTTGGTCAAGGAGAGTAAGTGCTTTACAAGGCTTCACAAACCTCAGGTTCCATTAGGGGAAAAATTAATGAACATGACAAATAAAACTGCTTCCTCTCATCATGTCCAGCAGTAAGACGTGTGCAGAAACAGCACAATCTAGTGGACGGAAGCAGGAATACACATACACTCACACAGAGCCTTACTTACTTACTGACACATCAGTGCACCTCAAACACACGGGGCTTTAGAGTGAAATGAAGCGTGAAAACACACAATGTGCAGGCATGAAAGGGATTTATTGTGTTTTCCTAAAACAAATCCTTCAGCCTAAACAGTCGTCACATGATCGGCAGCACAAAATAAACACAAAAAGAAAAGAAATTAAGACTAAACCTGAAGCTTTCAGGCAACACATGATTGAGCAGCGGAGGAATTTATTCTCACACTACGATCACTGTGAAGTCTGAAATAATTCTGGAGTGAATTTGTGATATTGTTTATAGACGACAAACTATCATCAAAATCAATGACGAGAGCATATTTGTGCAAAAATGTAGTGACTAATTTACAGCATATCTACTAATTAATAATATTTTGAATTCCTACATTCATCATTTTCAAGGTACGTTTGGAAAATTAATTACAACTTAATTTAATGCACATTTAAAACTTTTACACATACAAAATAAAGTAAAAATCAGTTAGTTTGAAGGAAAGATCTTCTGCGACCCTTCTGTGGAACTCGAACCACAGTTTAGAGAGATTGAGAGGTTGCTTCATGGTGGAGTTGGATCATTTATCCGCAGATGACAACTCAGTGCCACAGGTGTTTCAAGGAATTGCTCCTGGGAAATCTACAGATCCAAAAATTCAAAATAACGCCTGCCAAGGACAATGTAGTTTCCCGATGTGCTCGATATATATATGTATATACATATATATATATACAGTATCTATATATATATATATATATATATACATATAGACACAGTATATATATATACATTTATATATATATATATATATACATATATATATATATATATATATATACATATATATATATATATATATGTATATATTATATATATATATATACATATATATATATATATATATATATATACATATATATATATATATATATATATATATATATATATATATAGATATATATATATTTATCAGTGCGGATGATCGATGCTCTGTGTGAAATGTTCCCCCGTGTAAAGACCATAGTGCAGCGTGTCTTTCTGGGCTGCGGCCCAAGACATTTGCCGGCTGGAGAACCGGGCGGCCCAGTGGCCCCGAGGGTCCACGGTCACCACCCCGCCCAGCGCAGCCACTCTGGACTTCATATAGGCCAGACCCAAATCACTGGCTGCCTCTACAGAGTGACCTGAGTGAGAGCAGGGAGGACAGACAGAATTAAAAGGTTGTAAAATCAGGTGGTTGTGTGGTTGTATGATCTGTCTAGAAAACGCACATAAAACACTTAATCTTTGCTGCACCAAATCCCATGGAGAAAATCAGCGTTTTTACCGCACAGGAAAAACAGCAGCTGCTGGTCTACTGCCGCCTCCTCTGGTGAGTTTGTGTCACTTGTTAAATCCAAATAAATGATTTTAAACACAGAATTCCTCAAAATAACACATTTGAACTCACATATGGACGCGGCAGTGGATCAAGAACTCCTGTGCAACGTGTGGCAAAATCGCTGATTTTCTCTATGGACTTTGGTGTGGGGGGGACTGAGTGGTTTAACTACTACTATCGCGACTCCAGATTCAACTGTCATCAATATAGTATGATTTCAATGTTTGTGTAGTGGGAGGAAGTGGAGCCTCATCGTCTGTCATTACACTGGTACACCCACTCTCACTGTACCAGACATCTGCACCATCTCTGTGTGCTTTCCACAAACGCTTAACTGTACCAGACACTCTGCAGTACAGTGTATCTGATAAGTTAATCACGTGGCAGCAACTCAGTGCATTTAGGCATGTGAACATGAACATGTCGACATGCTTGTTTGTTAGAATGAGGCTTAGGATGCGTTTTTGTGTCCAAAACCAAATTTCCCTGAGAGAATACTGACTGAACCCAACATGCAGACTATTTACAGTTACGGAAAAACAAAAGAAGTCATTGTTACAGCCGGAAACAAGCAACTTTTAGCTCCAATAATAGCCTGTGTTTTGTGTTCACAGTCTGGTCGTAAATAGTAAACCCTGGTTCTAAGCAATATGACCAATTTTTACTTGTTATATATCTATTGATGAAATGTTAAGACCGTATTTTCAATAAAGCAACTTAAATTTGACCCGATGTTTCAAAAACAGAAACTTGAAACCTGACAGAACCCGACAATCATCTCAGGACGTTTGTCCACATGCTTTAGTGGTTGTTATTTCAGAAAAATGCTCATCTGGTGGGATTTTCACACACAACCATCGCTAGAGTTGACAGAGAATGGTCCGAAAAAGGAAAAGAAATATCCAGTGAACATCATTTCTTTACGAGAAACATTACGTGAGGTTGACGCCAGAGGTCAGAGGAGATGGTTTAAGAAGATAAGACGGGAACAGAAAGTCAAAGAAGACCGTCCCTGAATGCACAACATTAACTGTCCCATTCTGTCCCTAATAAAGTGGACATTGGTGCTTTCTAAAGGAGAGAAAGCCTGTGTGTGTGTGTGTGTGTGAGACCTTGCTCCATGTGGAAGAGGATGAGTCTCGCCAGAGTGACTTTCATGATGGCCTCTCCGTGGCCTGTAGTCGACACTGCGCCCACATTGTTGTCAGCGTAACCTCCACTACCTGAAACACACGTTAAAACATTTTCATTTACATTTTGAAAATTCACTTTGAAGCATGGAGAACAGAAATGATAGTTGGAAAAGACTAAATGTTGAAGGGATAATTCATGTTTTTGTGTATTTCCTTCATTAATGAGCCATTTTGATGAGAAAGATGCTCTTGAGTGTGTTGGAAAAGCGAGCTTAATGAAATCAGCAGTATAGTAATGCAACCATGAAAGATACTCTAAGTCTGAAGGAGCAGACAAATGTGACGTTTTGTGATTTTTCGTCCCTTGACCTGTTCCACATTTCAACACATTGTTGGACACTTTTGTGAACTTTTGACCAGAGAGCCTTCGCGGCTGATCGCAGACAAACTCTAATCCGTCCACTGACTCATGACAGTCTCATCACTCATTGACTTTGAGAGTAACAGATTAGAGATGAGCTGACGTGGACAAAAATCCACTTGCCGCTGCTGTTTACCCGCAGCTGATTATAAACAATGTTGGGATCGATTTCAGACTGCGTCACGCCACTACTCATCCTCTCAAATTACACACTTTAGCCCCCGGGCATGTTCCACTGCTACATTAGGTTATTAGAGCGTCAGCCGGTCCAGTGCTGTGGATCTGACATGATGGATATCAAGTGCATTTGAATGTACTGTCTGTGAAGTGCAGTGAGTTAGAAAATACTAACAAACACAGGTATATATTAACCAGGTGCTTGGTTACTGACCAACTGGTCAAAGGCCAACAAAGTGAAGAAGACAGGAAACAATAAAACCAGTTGAAGAGGCATCAAACCCGTCTGACCTATGCAGGGGGTGTCGCCGACTCGTCCCTCCATCTTGTTCAGCATTCCACCAGTAGAGGTCGCACAGGCAATGTTGCCCTCGCTGTCGACCGCCACGGCTCCGACGGTTCCCATCTTTCCCCTGCAACAACAACAACAACAACAACACGTAAGGGAACGGAAGGATGTTTGGAAGTCAACTGCTAGACTGAGATACGTTTGTGTCCATGTCGAGCTCTAGCTCCGACTTCCAACTTCTGATCAAAATGGAACACAGCATTAATGTGACTCGATCAGTTTTATAAAGGAACCTGGTTACCTAGTTATAACTGCAGGGTTCCTACACCTTGGGTGACATCAAATTCAAGGACTTTCCAGGACCAATTCCCTCAAATTCAAGGACCGAATGTGCTAATACAGCTTAAGCTAATACAACTCCATGTTTGTTCTGCATAGGCCTAGTTTACGTACATCAAGCAATGCAGGGCATGAAACAGTAGGTGGTGTCGTAACAAACAAAGGAGACATTTACCTAAATATCAACTTCACTTCTGTCTTGCACAAATTTAAAATTCACAAACTTTCGAGGATTTCAAGGACCTGTGGGAACCCTGCGTCATATGCCTTCCCATCCCTCCTAACTGTGAATGACAGTGCTTCACTCTCAGCAGCTTTAAAGATTGTGTCATTACTGAAACACATGCTCATAAGATTGAAGTTGTGTCTCACATTTGGCACTCCACAGGGTTAGCTTCTGGGGCCAAGTTCTTTGTCCAGCGCATGCGTGAATACTCCGTGATGAGGGACTCTTCGGGGACCTCGGGGACACCCATGGCCCGGGCAAACTGACTGGCGCCCTCTGCTGTCAGACACGCATGGCTGGTCTGAACGGAGACAACAAAACTATTAGACTACCACCAAATGTATGGTTTCTGCTTTATTACAGTTCCTTATGTTTGCTTTGAAAACTGTTATCAAAGTTGACACACAAATCAGTTTTAACTCTTTGTATTTACAGCTACAATCTGATTAAGGGAATAATGCATACATTTTGTGCACAATGTGCGACTTAAATAAAACAATTGTAAACACAACAGTGCCTCTGAGAGACAGGCAAATGTGCAACTATGAAACAAAGCAAACCTTTGATCAGCTTTTATGACGGAACCATCTCTTTTGACCCAGTTGGGGTTGAACACTTGATCAATTACGACAGTCTTTGGTCCACTATCTAGATATATTTACCATTTCCTGCATCTACTGCACAAATCTCACAAGACTATGAAAAGCATGCGGGACTGTTAGCTTCGGCTGAGTCTGCAGATTTGCAAACTTGGTACGGAAACTGGTACAACTCCAAATGAATCAATATTGAAAAGGTAATGGAAAAAGATACATTTTGGGATTTGAAGGGAAAAGCTGACTATACAAACATCCAAAGACATACTTTCTGGTAAGAAAAGGCCACCGAAGTTCCGTGACGCAATTGAGAGAGAAAGTGTTTGTTAAAATTTGCATGGGATTATGTTCCAACCTGACAATATAATCCAATAATTGAACCCGCTCACACGTTCTGTACACACCTTGTCCATAACCAGTCTTGCTAGCTGAACAGGGTTGGCAATGTTGCGCACAGCAGACACTGCGCCGCTTCCCAGTGTTTTACCCTCCATCACGATGGCGTCCATTTCCACCCCCCCTTTAGCGTTCAACACAGACCCGTGCCCTGAAAACGTGATTGGAGAAAACACCATGATAATGTCCTGCTTCTGGGGACTAAGGTCTGGGAACATCCACATCGGATATTTGTGGACAACTGAGAAACACTAAGACTAAAACTAAGAATTTGCAAACAATAAGAACTTATAGAAAACTAGAAAACCCATCTAAAACTACTGTCCTGCTTCGGGATGGCCGGGATGTTCGTGGACAACTGGGAATCAGAAAATGCAAACAAAAAAAGCTTTGCAAACTTTCAGCACAACATATCTCTAGTGACGTCGTCCGTCCATCTGTTCTTCTCAAAGTCTGTAAAACTACATTCTGCTTTGACTTTACCTGCATTGAATGAAGGATTATCCTCCATCTGTGTCACAGCCTCCACCACAGCATCCATGCTGCTGCCTCCTCCCCGCAGGATGGTGTAGGCTGCTCGCACTGCGGTACACACGCCTAGTGTGGACTGTTCAGTGCGCTGCTTCGGGATTTGACCCGCCCCTCCGTGGACCACCACCACTGGCAACATGCCGATCACCTAATACAGTATTTTCAATAAAAATAATGTATCAACTATAATATTAAATCCATCCACGGATGAAAAAATCTAATTTCCAAGAAGAAAATGGGTAATTTGTAATAATTGGCCGATTAATAAATGATAGTTTCCAATGCTGATTATTAAAATATGGCGAATGGCAAATATCGGCCAGATAAATCACCTCTTTGCCCAATTAATTACCTCCAGTCCCTAGGGGTGGGAATTGCGACGATAAAATATTATCACACATATAACTGTTCCAGTGAGGGTGAGCACTTGGCACCATCTAGTGGTATTTGGTGTCTCAAAAGCGATATAATATCGCCACCCAAAATATCACAATATTTCACAATATTTTCATGAAAGAAAATGTATAAACTATTAAATAGATGAAACTAGTCATCAAAAAACTAAGAAAGCAACATTTTGGGTGTAAAAATAAGGTTTTAGTGAAGCACAATTGTTATTATTGGCCAATGTCAATGCCTCTTATCAACTATCGACAAATATAGGCCTGATTAATTGGCCCAAAAGATTTATTTACGGTGAAAATTTCACAAGCCACATTACTGACAAAATGTCTCCAAACTATCTTGTCCCAGTCGAACTCTGAACAACTACTTAATGAATTAATCTCCTAAAGGTTAGACAACTGTAATGCCCTTCTGCAAGACTTCCAAAAACGACTAATTGATCCAAAAGGCTGCAGCCAGAGAATGAAAGGCTCAATAACATTTTTGTGTACGATACCCAAATCAATATTACAGCCAATAGTATCTATCAATGTCCATTATCAGTCCAATACAGTTGTTTTACATCTTACGACTAAACTGTATATTTTCTGGCAACTTAATGTCTATAACTTACATTCTATACTATTTTAACGTTTTATAGTGTTATGATTAATTTTTTTCTATATTACACATACTTTCACAAACTGTAGACATGCATGTTTTATACATTTACCTTCATCTTTACTGTCTTTGCTGCTGTGACAATGTTAATTTCCCCACTGTGGAACTAATAAAGTACTATATTATCTAATGTATCTTAAAAACAAGTTTGTGTTGATGCGTGGAACAAATAATTATGGTTCAATAAATAAATAAAACATGACGTTTAAAATCGTTTATATTTTATATAAATATTTATATTTATATTATGTGTCCGTAGTAAAGTTTGAATGTGATATTTATCTGTTTTTTTGATCATATTTGATTTTACATGTTTCCGTTTTTCATATAAGAGTCGTGTGTGTGTGTTTATGAGAGAAATTGACACTCCTCTGATGCCAGGTGACAAAAACAAACAAGCGTGTATTTATATATACATATATGTTCGTACATATACGTAATAATACTTAAATCAAAACAACCATCATTTGAATTTATATGAAGCAAGTGCAACAAGTGCTCACGTGCCCGCTAAAGTGCGACGTCAGCGCTGTATGCTAATTCTGCCCCAGTTTTACAAATACAATATCAATATCACTAATGTCGGTGTTTACTTACTGTGGAGAAAGTCCAGTGTCATAAAGGGACGCGAACCTGTATAGTTTTTAGGGTTAAGAGAGGAAGAATTTAGTGTGGAAGCTAAGCAGTTCCGTGTCTGTTAGCGACACAGGTGAAGCAGCAGCACTTCCGGGATATGACGTTTTTTTCCAAAATAAAAGTTTCAATTTCTTTTTAAATAAAAAAACTAAATATTTAGATAATTTATATATATTTTTTTAAAGAATGGAAAGTGTTTCAAATTTAACTGAACTTTATAAACATAAAGTAACCCATTTTATTTATACACACATTAGGAATCCAGATATTGCTATACATTACAATTTTACATAAAATATAATAATAATAATACTACTACTAATAATAATAATACTCATAATTTCAACATTAATAATATATAATGATATTATAATATAATTAAGCGTGTGTGCAGTGTGGGTAATTTACACACCATACATATTCCTACAAGGCCCACAATGCACCTGGGAGGAACCCAACGTCATTTATTGCGTGTGTGAGTGTGTGTGTTGGTTATATAGGGTGGCGTGAGCGCGCATGCGAGAGGCGAGTGGAGCCCCCCATTCTCAAATGAGGGCTGCGCGCTCCCGCCGCAAGAGAGCAAGTGAGCGCGCTTGAGGGGCTGCGGTCCCATTGACGGTTCCGTCTCCCTGACAGCAGCTTCAGCATCAGCATCAGCATCATCAGCATCAGCATCATCGGCATCAGCAGCAGCAGCGGCAGCGGCAGCAGCAGCGGGGCTGGAAAACAAGAAGAAGAAGAAGAAGAAGAAGAAGAAGAAGAAGAAGAAGAAGAAGAAGTCGCCGCCGCCTCGCCCCGCAGCGACTCGGAGAACCGACACCGGACCGAGCGGAGACTTGGCCCCCCACTCCCCATCCTCACACACACACTCACTCACACACTCACTCAAACACACACACACACACACACACACACACACACACCTTCCACCTCCACCCTCCTCCGCTCTCCTCCTGGCCGAAGCAAGCGACGCCAGATCTCTCCCCCCTTCATCCCTGCACCGACAGCCGGTGATATGGGCTCCCCGTGAAGCGGAGGTGGTGGAGGGGAGAAGCGGGCGGGCGGGCGGTGGGAGGGGGGTGGGGGGAGAAGACAGCTGAAAAAACGGCGAACCGGGAGACCACTACCACCACCATCACCACCACCACCACCGCCGCCGCCACCTCCATCACCATCACCGCTACTACTACCACCACCACTACTACTACTACCGCCGCAGCGAACGCGGACACTGCCGCTTCTGCCGCCGCCCTGGCTGCCCCCCGACACCGCCATGGGATCTCTGCATCATCAGTCCCTCCAACCGTGGGCCATGTCGTGATCCGGGGGCTCAGCCAGCGGGTTTTCTCTCCGTGATCCCGAGGAGGAGGAGGAGGAGGCAGAGGAGGAGGAGGAGGAAGAGGACGAGAGGCGAGGAAAGGAGGGAAGGTGGTGGTGGTGGGGAAGATGTTCGCCTCAGTGGGCCCTCGGGGCGGCCCGCGCCCAGCGGTCCCCGCAGCCATCCCGGAGCCGGACCTGAGCCATCTGACGGAGGACGAGAGGAAGATCATCATGGCTGTGCTGGCTCGGCAACGAGAGGAGGAGGCGAAGGAGGAGGCCATGTTAAAGTAAGAGAGAGTGATGGAGAGAGAGAGTATAAAGAGTGTGAGAAGCAAAGATTGAGTAAGAGAGAGAGAGAGAGAGAGTGAGACTGGGCCTGGACTCAGGTCTGAACTCCATCCTGCACCTGCACCTCCTGAGTCCCTGATGTTCCAGCATCAGGTCTTCTTCACTCCACTCTATCTGATCAATGCATGTGTGTATGTGAGTGTGTGTGTGTGTGTGTGTGTGTGTACATCCTGCAGGCCCCTCACTTGCTCACCAGCACAGTTAGTCCAGGACAAACCGCAGCGTCAAAAGACGACAACCATCTGCGATGCTGGCGCCTCAGAGTGTCAAGAGAAACAAGTTTCGCTCACTCACACACACACTGCATCACAGAGCAACCCTCATGTATGTTCTGGAGTTAACTTCCTGACCAGCAGGTGGCGGTATAGTCCGTATTCAACCCCACAAAAACGCAGCAAAAGCAGGAAAATGATTCGGTGGCAGCGCATTCAAACTTGTAATGTCTCGGGACTTGTGAGTGTCTTCGGCCGTGATGCAACAAACGACAAATGTCGTAGACGTCTTTGTGAATGAAAAAAAGTTAGAACATCTAGCGGTGTGACAGCAGATCGCAAAAAAACGGATACTGGAACGCGCTTTCATCGATGCCGGGGTTTATGCATTGCGTTTTATGTGTAGTTAGCTTTTACTTCAAAACAAGAAAATAGTTGATCCTTTCGGGCTGTGGCACAAGATGACTGCCTCTGTAAAGCAATGCCCCTGCCTAAGGTAGGGAAGGACGTTCTGAAAAAGTTTGAGCCTCTTGTCGTTTGTCTCATTTCTCATTGTTAGGGCTAATCGCGATACAATGATGCTGTGATGATTACTATATTGCAACAACAATCATATAGCGATACATCAGGATATCTGTCTAACTGAAGAAAAGTTCACGACATAGAGAACAAAGAGCACGGAGCATCTCTTAACGTAGCTTCCTCCGCGGTTATCCCGCCTTCTACGGCTAGGTAGAAGATTCGTTGCGCGTGCCAAAAGCGCTGTTGTGTCAAACTTGCAAGTAACAATATTTTTCTATATATATGTGCGACAAAGTCTTCGTGATGACCAGTCGCCATCGAGAAGTTCCAACATCACCGATGTCCTGACATCGTGACGGCGTCATTGTTTCAGGAACGTAGGACCAAAGTACGGTTGTGGTATCTGTTCACGAGGATTGCTGGGAGACGTCTTCTACTTCTTTTTAGGTGCCAACAATTTGAACTTCAGAATCTCCTCAAGAAAGGGAACTGTGCTCGAAGTGGACTTAAACCAATGACGACAGAGAAGCAATGTCTGGCAGTTTTTGTATATTTTTTTTGTATATTTTTTTGTATATCATTGCTGCTAAAAATATAACTATGCAGTTAAGTTAAAAACTTAAAAATACAGTTTTTATTTTAGTGTATTAGCTGATCATTAAAAGTTAGCCACTTGCTTGTCTAGTTGCACAACTTTTCTGAGCTTTCAGAGACGATGGAATAACTACGGTGGCCAAGAGGGCTCAATATGAAAACAAAAGCTCTAACACGAAGATAGGCTGGGGTGATATGGGAACAGATTTTTCATCTGAATATACTATTTATATGATCATTCAACATCAATATATGTATATCATGGTATAACTTATATCTTACTATTTTTAGTACTTTTGAGATGTTTGGGCTTTACAGTTATTACCTCTTATTTCAGATAATACTTGCTTTATTTCTTTAGCTCTTTAATGTTAAATTAAGGATATTTACGCGTGTTAGAGACCATGAAATTGCCTATAAATATGGGCAAATTCTGCTAGAACACACATAATTAGGCTTAAAATGTAAAAAACAAGTGACTTTTCTTTATTTATATTTAGTATATTTCACAAATGTACCCATTTTTTTAAAAACATGCAAGAGATACACAGATACAGACACAAGATCTAAAATTTAACACCACATCTATTTTTTGACAGCCCTCCCCATCATGAGCAGCACCAAAAAAAATAAATAACTCGTCTCGCTAACGTCACGACAACCATTCACACCAAATCCTGCCTGTGAGGTGGGAGGGTGAGGATGGTGGGTGGTGGTGGAGGGGGGGAGATATTAAGGACAGAATTCATTGATGGATGCAGCAGGAAGCTGCTGCTACTGCTGCAGCTGAAGCCTGGCTTTAGAATAGTAAAAGTAAAAAACCCTCCTCCCTGTTGGCTTTTATCTGTGCAGCATCCATCTCAACAGCTGCCGTTCGCAGCTCTGGGGTGCGGTTGAGCCTTTTTTCCTTTTTTTTTCTTCCTCCCCAGCCTTATATGCACTGTATGTAGGCCAGTGCTCTCTCGCAACACACATCACACAGGCTGTTATGGAACCAGTAGGCCTATATAACACGAGGGGAGGGCTGGGGGGGAGAAAGGTGCCTGCTGTATAATGTCATTTCGAATCAGGAGTGACTTATATTCACCCCCGCTGCACCGCACAGGCATGGTCTTCCACCAGAATTGCAGCAATCAGCCACACATCCATCCATCCCTTCATCCATCCATCCATCCACGCCACTTTCCCTCCATACAAACAGAAAATGCGCGTTGTGTCGAAACGAAGAAGGCCATCCAACACCCCCACAACCCCCCTCCAGCCTTTACATTTTCCGCCTGGTCGTCTGCACGGAGCTGAGTGCATATAGAGTGGCAGCAGTTAGAAAGATATAGTGCGACCCACCTAAGCAAGGCACTCCTCGAGCCTTACGTCCCTGTTCTATTTTAAGACCTCGGCGCGTGCACTGATAGCACGGCACTGGAAACGGGGAATATCGATTCATTGCATCTCTAAAGAAGGAAACATCCAATATATGCAGTATTATACTGTATACATACTGTATATATATCTGTATATATACTGTACATATACATATATATAAAAATATGTACATGCATATACTGTCAAGTCAACTGTCAGCACATATGTGACCTCAGCACTAATTCCTGTCATCAGTGCATGGATGGGTGTATGCGTGTGTATTAAAGGCTGCACTGGTTGAGTATAATCCATGCATTTTGAATGTACTCTCAGTACAGTTGCAGCGTGGGCTGCAAACAAAAGCAAAGCAAATGAACATTTTACACCACAGTGCTGTAAAAATGTGGTAGTAGTAGAGCAATAATGTTGCAATCGGGAAGGCATGTGAGGCAGGGTTCTTACAGGTCCTTGAAAGTTTGGGAATTTGAAAACATCACCCTAAATAGACATGGTCATTGAAAGTTCTTGGATTTTGTCCAAGAAAGAATCGAAGTTGATATTTAGGTAAATGTCTACCTTGTTTGTTGCGACGCCACCAACTGTTTCATACCCTGCATTCAACATCGAGTCGTAATTACTAGCAGTGTTGTGGACACTGTCCATTGTCTCTCCGACCGCTGACGCGAGATTCCGTGCAGAGCAATTATTTTACGTGATGCTTGGGAAATGAAAATTCCAAGATCTCTGGAAAATTACAAAGACTGACTTTGTCCAAGGACAATCAATAAAAGTGGACACCATGGGCAAAGCGGCTCTCACAAGTTACCCACCCATCTTAAGCTGTGTCAGCACATTCGGTCCTTGAATTTGAGGGTCTTGGAAAGTCCTTACATTTGATGTCAACCAAACTGTGGTAACCCTAAACTGGGTAACGAAAATTCAGATTTAACATTGGATGTCTTGCTTAAAACAACCGTTATCCCATAAAAATTTCAAGTCGATGCCAGTGAACAATTTTCCCGTTTGCTAGAAGATTCAACACAAAATTGTGGTAAATAGACGGCTTAAACTGCTTTGAATTCATGTAAATTGTTGTTACTGATGTATTAATACACATAAATGTTGCATGTTACATAATCTGCAGACATTCAATAATGTACACTTTTATCAAGGAAGGTATATCAGTTGTTATGAAGACCATAAAATGTTGTGTTCTTTGCAATTTAAATGCACTCTCACCTTTAAGGTAAATCCGAGAAGAAGCAATACGTTCCTTCTTAGGCAGCCTTTGAATTCCTCACATTTTTAAAAGCCCTCCTCTCCATCAGTGTTGCCTTCATACTCATACGCTGCCTTGATCTTATGGCGTGTGTTTCTCTCGACACCCGAGACTTTGTGAGACCTCCTGATCCTGAGGACTCCAGGTTGGCGTCCTTGATTTTGCAAGGCTGGTTTTCCACTAACAGACAGTTACAAGACAATTAACCATCACAATGACTCTGTCGCTGTGAAGTTAGGGCAGGTCTGTTTCTGGTTGTGCTGGTGGTAGCTATCAGAGTTTAATAGAGCAGTGTCTATCATGGCTAACTATGTAGCAAAAGTTGCCCAAGGGATGATGATGGGATGTCCACCATTGCTGGGTGCACAAGGTTGTTCTTCCTGTTAGTAATGTTCTTTTGTGTGACAGTTTTGGCTGTGTTGTGTTGAATGTGGTGTGATCGGGTAGCACCTGGCCTAAACGGATCATCCTGAACAGTCTGATTTGATTTAAGGTTTGATTTCCTATATGGACTTTGACACGGGGGGAGTGAGTGTCTTACAAAGTTAAACAAACCTCAGTTTTCTGTTGGAAAAAGCTGATTATGAGATTACGTGGGTAACATATTGTTAGGAAAGAATAGATTCAAGTTAGCATAGATACATTTCAGGTGAGTGGCTTAAATCTAGGGACGCACCAATACCACTGTCTTCTGAGAGAGTACAAACAAGCACAATTACTTAAATTTGAGTACTTACCAATACCAAGTATTGAGTACATAATAATAACATTACAGCAAACTCATTTTATTTCCCTGAGTGAGGCCAATTCCTTTGTATTTGCTGTTTAGATTTACACTGATTAACGTCGTTTGTAATGGAACACCACATTTTTAGGGGGAGGAACAGATAGACTTGAATTAGATTTAAATGAATCACACTTATTATTTAAGTGGCAAAATCCTTTTGCTGTGCGTCGTGACTTGTATTGAAGGAGCAACTTTTTTGCCTTCTCCTCTTGACAGTCAAGCAGAGACCAGGTTACAGTCCTGCTCTACTTTTGTCGTCTGTTGCTTATATGAGAGTATTTCCAAACTGCTGACGTTGTGACACATGCACTTATCGCCGCACACCTGCTCGGCTCACTTGAAAAAAATACGTAAAGTGGTATTTGGGTGGTTTTTTTACGAATTGGTTGTCGGTAAATCCATACTTAAATCAGTTTTTTCCTCTTTTTGTCCCTGCTGGCAGCTGTGTTTTCACTGAGGACAAACATGCTCATCTTATGGAGGTTCTAGGTGCAGGTGGTGGACGCTTCAGAAACCCTATATTATCTTTTTAATTGTCATGAAGTAAGAAGTCTCATTTATTTCTCTTAGACTACACTGTAAACAAATGCCCATTACAAACCATTGTCAAATTATAGTTCTCACTAGTGGTTTGTCAAAATATTGATTTGGTCATATATTGTCATCCTTCTCTGTGCAATATGATAATCGATATTCCGTGGCAAATATTGATCTTCGATGAACAAATTAAGACGCTCTAAAGTCTCCATTAAACTTGGGGCCGAAGTTACCTGGCCAAAGAAGAGGGAGTTTACAGCTGGATAATAGTGGAGAAAGCTATGCTAAATTTCTATTATCAAAGAATCATTGTATCATGATACGTGGACCATGTATCACGTACAGTATCGTATCCTGAGGTGACTCCCACACCTAGTTCCCACAATGCTAACTGAGTCTATCAGCTCCACAGGACTCGGGAGGTGAGGCAAGAAGGAAGCACAACATTGCATTAGTAAAGCGAGACAACTGCGACTGTTTGGAGGAAGACTGAAAAAACCAAGATGGGCCCACGAAGCGTTTCAAAAAAGTGGATTCTACTGCTTAGAAAAACCTGGGCGTTCTGCAGTTTGATGGGATTATTGCCTCTAGCAATTATTTAGCTGAGGGTTGAGGATGGTGTGAGACTGAGCTTTAAGTGTTCATTGTAAGTGGGGAGTGTGGTCGTGAAGAAAATTAACGGAATGGAAACATCCAAGAGGACGTTAAAGGAAGATTTTTGGTGCTAACAGCAGCTTCCTAACTTTGTGTGTTTCAGAGAAGAAAAGCCTATCCAAGCACGAACGGTGAACCTGGTGGGGCAGAAGAAACCTCCACAGCAAAATGACGTCAGGTGAGTGGCAGCGGCGCCGTTCAACCACAGACCTCAGAACACAGCTCGGCGCTGAATGTTTTTTTTTCCTGCTGCGTCTCTTTGACGTCACTGCGTTCCCGCGGCCTGTAACAACCTCCCAAGAACAGACAGCCTTGTCTCGCCTTACATTGCTTTTGATGTGAAATCCATTTCACACTTAGGATGAGTCAACTGTATATTTGATGAACCTCCATTCTGGAGGTGCCATAACTGAGTGAATCAGTTATGGCATGATTATACGTGGAATCGCAATGCAGAGACAACTTATTTAGATTTGAAATATTGTTAATTTTCTTGTTCCTGGAAGCACAGCACAGGTTAGCGGATAATAGTAGTGTAAAGATGGACAGGAGCAGCAGCCTGATAATTCTAGTCCACATCCTGTTGAGTCATCAAAGAGCAGCTGATGTTGTGGTCCTCCTCCGAAGCTTGGACGTCTCTGGCTGGAATCAGAATGTTCGGTGCGTCTCACAGTTTGCTCAGCTCTGCTGCCAAGCTGTTTGCCGTCTGGAAGACCGACTGCCATCACGCATTCTGTTCATCCTGCTCTTGATATGTCTGAAATCTCACGTGTCTTTTAAGAAACATTCCTTAAGCAGAGTATTTGAGGCTAAATTCTTCTGGAAGGGTTGTTGGTGGTGAGTGTGAGATGTCACAACGCAGTGGATGTTGCAAGAACAGTTTAAAACCAAACCAAACAAATAAGGATTGTGAGGGTTACTATAGTTGTATGATGGTATTTTGAGGTTTTATTAAGGTGATGTTGATGATGATGACCCAACCACATTTGTAAATAAGTCCTGTCATTTTGGTTCAACAGATGTGAGTACTCCATTTTAGTGTGCAAACTTTGTGGCGTAGTGTTTAATTCTAGACAGGCAGAAACAGATCTTTGGAAACATTTGCTTCCTGATTAGCTCTTATCAGCCTCTACTTCATGCTGAATTGCTGTGAATTAAAAGTGGTGTCTCACTGGCATCTACTAACAGCTGAGAACCAGGACCAGCATGGGACAATATGAATTTTAGTTGTCAGGAAACAATATTCATGACAAGTTCTGAGTTTTCTGAAAGCTCTTGAATGATCCAACAGTGTAGCAGAAAGTAGTTCAAAGAGTCCAGTCGATCTGAAGGCCACTTTCTAGTTTTACTTCCAGAGAAATCCCTTTTGTGGTCTTTTTCATGCTGTGTGATCACATTTGTTTGGCATGTAAATGAAAATATCATCATGTTTCAGTTCTGAATACAACAGCTCTTACTGTATCAGAGCTTGCAGTTTGCTAATGAATATTGTAGCTAAAATCATACCTCACAGCTTGCTAACTAATCATCATAGCTAACATCACAGATTGCAGCCTGCTAACTAATAATATAGCTTGCAGTTTACTAATGAGTATTGTAGCTAACATCATACCTGACAGATTGCTCGCTAACTAGCGTCATAGCTTGCTACCACTCAGACATCACTTCTAGCATGTTCGGGCGGACAATTCATACTGGTGTGTCGGGCCAGGTCGGGTTGTAATTTTCAGGCTCACTGAGAACTCTAATAGCTTGGTAACTAACATCATAGTTAACACCAGAACTTGCGAATTGCTAACTAACGTTGAAGCTAACATATGTGTAGCTTGGTAATTAATATCATAGCTAACACCATACCTCACACCTCGATAAATAACATCACAGCTAACATTATAACCTCACAGCTTGCTAACTAACATTGTAGCTAACATCATAGCTCGGTAACTAATATAATAGCTAACACCAGAGCTTGAGGCTTGCTAACATTGTCGCTAACATCATACCTCGCAGCTTGCTTGTTAAATAACATCATGGCTAACCTTATAACCTCACAGCTTGCGAACTCACGTTGTAGTTAACATCTTACTTCACACCTTGCCAAATAACATTATAAGCTCACACGTCGCTAAATAATATCATAGCTAACATAAGCTCACAACTTGCTAAATAACATCATAGCTAACATTATAAGCTCATAGCTTGCTTAATAACATCATGTGTTGGTCAGAGTTTAGCTTTAGCTGGAAGGATTCTTCCCATCTCATCTCTAATTAGTGTGGATTGGATGCTCGCGTTAGTCAGGAGTGATTCCTGTTAATGGCTCCACTCAGTCATCATCTTTCTTTGCGCTCTGTGTGTGTGTGTTAAGTCTGGTTATGTGATCAGTGGTTGTTAATAAAGGCTTGAATTGCCAACATTACTTGACTGGGACTGTTGTTTTAGCTCTCTTTGATGTTGCAGGAGCTCCCGCTGACTTATTTGCACGTCAAAATGCAGTCACTTCCTCTTGCTTCAACTCACTGTGACTCTCCCGTAGCCTGTAATGTGTTTTTATCCACTGCACAATGATCAAAGGATAAAGCTTGTTTATGTTCTTTCCATGTGTTCCCTGTATGTGTGTGTGTGCCAGAATGTGCGTTAGTAGGATCAGAGAATGAGGTTGGATTACAGAGTAATTCAGCTGGAGCACATCTGACTGTCTGAGGAATCCCACTGCAACCCCCATAACATTATACAATCTGTGCCTTTCCGGTCAGTATTCCCCACATTATTCACCAAACATTACAGTCAGTAATCTTCTGAGCTGGAACAGAGATAATGTGATACCACTGGCCTATAAGTGTTTGGTTTGTCCATTCTGGTCTACTGTAAAATAGGAATAGGAATTCCAGGGAAACACAGAATACTATAGGATTCTTGATACATGGCCCACAATGTGGATAATAAAGTGATTCCTGTGATAATTAATCATCGGCATTGATGCAAGAGAAAAAAAACAGATTTGAGCCTCTCAACAAAAGGCTGGAAGTCTAAAAATACACCAACACCCGACACCAAACTCCATAGAGAAAACAAGCAATTTTACATCATCACACTTATGGAGTTGTTGATCTACTGCTGCCTCCGTCAGTGAGTTAAAATGTGTTATTTTGTGACTTCGGCATTTCAGAATCCTTTGTTAGGATTTACCAACATGACACAAACTTAGCAAATGAGGCAGGAATAGACATAGCACACCACAGCAGCTCCTGTGTCCCCATGAGCTACTAATGGACTTTGGTGTGGGAGACTGAGTGGTTTATAAACTTTAAGCCTTTTGTTAAGTGGTTGAAATCTTTTTTTTTAAGTCTGTATTTATGTTGCATGATTTTTAGACTGAGAGGTAAATACTGAAGCCACAATTTTTTATCTCATGACACATAATGTGTTAATTAACTTGTCCACCATGACCGTTTCCTTGCCGACCACTCGTGTCCGCACACTGGACCTCATTCCTCTGCAAAGGCACTGTGGATGCGCCGCAGTGTGAGATGTTTACACTTCACATCACTGAGTGTGATTGGCCAGGTGTCCCCTGATAGCAGGGTACCATGGCGATGGCCCAGCAGTCCCATAATAACCTCAGTGAGTCCTGAGATTGGCGAGGAGTCATTTCCTCACTTCCTTTAGGGATTGGCTGTCATCCTGGTCTTCCCATGAGTCCGTGCTCCAGCGGGGGGAGCGGGCAGGGACTCGACACACTCACTTACATTTGTGCTTGAATGTCAGAGTTTCATCTTTACTCAACTAGACGTAGAATGAGCCTCACACTGTATACATTGAATTGTTTTAGTACTGGATTTTTCCCCATACAGACCTCAAAAGGAAACAATTAATTTTATATATAGCTTGATTTTATGACGTAGACATGAACTTGTCTTGAGACCAATGCAGGTTTTTATTAGGTATAAGTCAAGAAACAACAGATAATCGGATATTACTACCCTAAATTAAGTAAATTAATTATCCTGACTTACTTATAATATTGCTTCGTGACATTGCGATAAATATTGAATGTCGACTCAAGTATAATTTTTATTATTTTACAACATTTTAATATGTTCTATCTTGTCGTTTCATATGTTCTTACTGATTTTTACTCGTCTGTTGTCTCTTTGTATTTTTGACTGAATAAAGCTTGTATGTAATTATACGATGCCAATTTCCGCAGTACCAGAAATGACTCAAAAATTGCTCACACCGTCAGATAAGTCATTGGCACGTATGCAAATCTCTGCGCTATAATCTGGTAGCACATCTACACACATTTAAAGTCTATTTGCTTCACTAAGATGAATCTACAATCATCCTTTTTCCTGGAAATCAGCAGTTTTTTTTTCCAAAACAGTCGTCGTGCTGTCAGACCACAGTGGCAAATGCTTTTTGCAAGTGATTCCTGCTAATGCAGCTTTATCCTGAGCTCAGCAATATTCCAGGTACCACATGCCAGATTTTAGTTTTCAGTTACAGTAATGTGGCCATTTTACTAGATTTATTTAGTCGGGAAGTTGCTGGTTTAAAACCATAAAATGCAAGCCACTGTTGTTTATGCCCAGATTTATGTATTTGTCTTCCCTCTCAATCACGGCTGCCAAAGTAGATAACGTAAGAAGTTTCTGAGGTCATGACTAAATGTCGTGTTTATAACGTGACTGCCAATCAGAGCCGTAAATCCTGTGGTTTTTGCCGAGTCATTTGACCGAGGCGTGAAAGCAGATTTTAGCCGTTTTTCCCATTGTAGACAAAAGCCAGATGTTAGTGGGTGTTAGTGGGTTTTTATGTTTGTTTGTTTTTTGACGAGTGAAAACAGATTTAGTGACCAGGTACAAAGCCAACACAGGCAGATACCAAACAAATCAGACCTTGTTTTCTGCCCCATTGAACGTCTGCCACCGTGGACGAACGTGCCAGTGGGGAGCAATGATTCAAAAAATATTGAACCGTTTTCTTGACATGTATTCATTCTGATAATTGATGTACGTTGTGATACATCTGAGAAAGAGCCTTCCCCCTCAAACTGCTGCAGGGCAAGGACATTTATGTCTTGACAAATTCAAACAATATTTTGAATATCAGGATTAGAATTGTCGCCTTTTTTCCTTTTCTTCTTTGCTTTAAATTAACAATTGTTTGGATTGTGTAGCTTTAGAATGACGGTGCACTGCATTTAGCGCAACAACTCAACTGGAATTGATGATGTTCTTGAATGTAAAGAGCAAAGAAAACAGAAAATATTCACATTTAAGAAGCTGAGAAACTTGTTTTAATAATGAAAAAACACTCAAACCGATTAATCGATTGTCAAAATAGTTGACGATTAATTCAGTAACAGATTAATAAGTGATTGATCCAATAATTGCTGCAGCTCTAGTTCCATTTACATCGGAAGTTGGAACCGGGAGTGGCGTCACCTCCGTTTTAAGAACTCGTTAAAGGTTATGGATGCAAACATGGATAAAAAAAAAGCTGCATTGTTTTTACTATTGACACATGTGGCAGCCATGAAATCTACATTTACGCGACTTTCCGAGTTGGAACGTCGCCCTAAAACCCCTTCAATCCAGGCATTCCAGGTGAAACCCAATTAACTTGGAAATTCCGACTTGTGACTACAACTGGAACGTACCATAAACCTTTAATATGCATTAAATGTAAGGGCCTTGTGTTATGGAGACTGCCATTTTGCGCAAAACCTATCGCAGAGTCATCCGGTACCCACAAGCAAATGCTGATTTAACACATTCCTATTGTGATAATATCATATTATGACTTAAATATTGTGATAAATATCGTATTGTGTCTTAAATATTTGCGATAAATATCGTATTGTGACATCAATATCGTATTGCAACTTGAATATTGTGATAATATCTTGTTGTGTCTTAAATATTGTGACAATACAATATTGTGACTTAAATATTGCGATAAATATTGTATTGTGACTTAAATATCATTATAAATATTCTGATTTGTGACCACAACTGGAATGTGCCAAACCTTTAATACTCACTTTAGGCAACGGCCTTGCTTTATGGAGACCACTATCTTGGTAGAAGCTCATAACGCTGTCCCTAGTTTAATAAAAAAATAAGTTAACCACAAAAAACTGGCTGGCTAATGGCTATGCTAATTGTTGGTAGATGATTGTGCGTCATCTTGCAATTGGAGCCGATTAAAAAACAGTGTACAGCGCATCAGTCATCAGGTACCCGCAAGCGAATGCTGATTTAACACATTCCCATTTAATCCCAGGATTAAAGTGTGTGTTTTCTTTTTTTTCTCTTGACCGGTGGGAATGAGGTATCACACACCGGTCCTTTAAGAGTGGGGATGTCACCATTCACTCCCACTCACCCTCAGACTGACTGTGTGTGGGTAAACGACGAGTGTTTGAACATGAATTTTGTACGTGTGTGAATTTGATTGTTCGTGTGGAGGAGTGTTTGTGTATTTGTGCCTCTCTCTCTATGCTGTGTATATATGTGTATATGTGTGTGTTTGTGCGTCCTGTCTGTGTGCAGCGTTGCCAGGCCATATGGAGCTCTGTCTGGGGAGCACACTACCCACTTAGCTCTGCTGTTGGTTCTGGTGCTCTCTCCATCTGTCCCTCCTCTCCCTCTCTTTTTATCTATTTATCTATCTATACATGTGTGTGAGTATGTATATGCATACACTAACTCACACGCATTAATTAATTGTTTGAAGTGCTTTTAAGTACGAAAAATTGCTCATAATCCTCTATACACACAAAAAATGTGTTTCAAGTTTGTTCAAAATTAAGATTGGTATAAAGAAAACTTACTTCAGGGTTAGATTACTCACTTATAAAACTATATTTATCCCATTACTGATAAATTTTGTTGACTACTCTCAAAAGACTTGATTTAAGTCAGAGAGACATATTTTGTCTTTTCTCGCTCCATTTTAGTTAGCCGCTGCTCGTGATTACTTTTATTATCGATTCATTTTCCTGTTATTTTAGTACTTTTTGGTCCAAAATGTCAGAAATTGGTGGTTGCCGTTGCTACTCAAACTTCACAATGACAAAGGCCAAAATAATGGACAAATCTGTTACTTAAATTGTCCTTTCGTGCCACTCGGCACTTTATCTGTGAAAGGTGCTATAAAATTAAAGTTTACTTAATTAGCTGTTAGCTCTGCTTAGCTACTTAGCTGTTAACTCTGCTTAGCTACTATTATCATGACAGTTATCACAATAACATTTGTTAGCAGTGGATTTTCATCGAGAACGTCAGCGAATCATTGTTAGTTCCTAACTAGCAAACATTAAATATCTTTTTCATACAATTTTAAATACATTAATTGAATATTATTTATCATTTCTGATAAATAAGAGATGTTAGCGACACTGCACAGAGCAGCCTCTGTTCTACAACATACTTAAAGCTACTTGGATTAATTATAAACAAATTCAGACTCATTACATTTTAGTTATAATGGACTCTGCTGTTAGCCTAGCTGGTATGGCTGTCAGCTCTGTTTAGCTACTTAGTTGTCGCTAAAGCTCTGCTGTCGTTCTCTGTAAACCTACTTAAAGCTACGTGGATTAATTCTGAATGAATTCAGACTGATGACATTTAAGTTATAATTTCTCAGACTCCCTGAAAAACTGGCTAATGTTGCGTTAAGTGGATAAAAAACAAAATGGGATTATAAACCATGAAACTGTGAAAACCTAATATGAACATGTCCAGTGTTAATCAGCAGGGATTAGGCCGTAAATCAGATTTGGGGGCGAGTGAACTCTCAGAGTGGGTTCATTTACCCTTTGACTGAATGAGGCTGATAAGCAGGATTATTGATTTGTTGACAGACGATTGTAACAGAGGAGTCACAACTGTTATGTTTTACAAAAAATTAGGAAGAGAAATACCTCACATTTGGAGCAAAAACATGAGGAACAGGAGCAGGAACACATGGAAACTCCAGGAACTTAACAGTGTGAACTGAAAGAAAATGATCCTTCAAAGACGCTGAGGAACACAGAGACTAAAGAGGCAGCGATAATCAAACACAGGTGAAGCCAATAAGACACAGGTGAATCACATTAGGACGGGGCAGCCAATCATAATGAGGTTTGGTTGATCTGCACCTGGATGTAAACACACGAGTAAGGTGGTAGAAAAGACGTGGTTAGGAAGAAAGAGATGAGACGACATACGGTGGAATTTCACGTACGGTGTTACGGAAGAAAAAACAAGGAAGAGTTTTAGGGACACATATAAAAAAATTGAAAGAAAGAATAAAACAGCATTAATTCTGAATCACGACTTTCTGACATTAATCTCAGAATTACGAATTTCTGACTTTAATCTCAGAATTCAGACTTTCTTACTCTAATCTCAGAATTCATGCTATTAACTATACTCTTCCATAGTAAACCATGCGGAGAAACTCAAAAGCACAACATGCTTTGAACTGTTACCGTTTGAATAAATTATTTTCTTAATTAAAATAGTCAGTCTGTTTTAGAGAGAAATGACGAGACGTTGATTATTAAAATGATTTATCGAGTCGTCATTTAACTTAGATATTAATTTAAATCACAATATTAGCACATTATTGTCTTTAAAATGTATTACCACACACTCACAAAACTACAACAATAGCTAAATAGGCTGCTACCTCTCTAGGGGGCGCCATAGCAGATCACCTGCTTTTTCACTGAAATAAAACCTGTTTATGGTGAAAATATACAGCTTACAAGTCCAGCATGTCTTGTAAATGTTCGTTTTTCATTCACTAGTCTTTAATTAAATAAAGACCATATTTCTGTTGAGTGAGTGAATGAGTAAGTGAGTGAGTGAGTGAGTGAGTGAGAACACAGCCGAGCAGCTCAGCGTGACAACTCCTCTGACGGAAGTGAAGTGAAGGATAGAGGAGGAGGAGAAACGACAGATTTTGGCAAAGAGAAAGGAAAATGAGAGAGTGAGAGATTGTGTGCGTATGTGTGTGTGTGCTGCCATATGCTGAGCAGCCAGGCATCACAACACACACATGCATATACATTAATGTAGAGATATATAAGCACAGTGGGAGGGTCAATGATTGGATTACTCAGTCCTGTTAATCTGTGTTTATATTTTTTTTAACTTTCCTTCAGTTTTTGGTCTAATTTGACCCTTTTTGCAAGTTTTGGAAACCATACATTGCATTTTTATGATATCCTACACAATATACATTTTTTATATATAACAGATATTAGTTTGTGTATATATACATGTATAGAAAACGGCTGTTCACTTTTATTTTCTCTTTTTCAGACCATTCTCTGCGATGATTAAGCTTTAACATCCCGGTATATCAGCAGTTTCTGTCATCAAAGTCAGTTTAAATGACCATTTCTTTCCCGTTCTGATGCTGGGTTTGTTGAACATTCCGCTGCCATTTCATTGACAGATTAATTATTTGTGTTCACAGGCAGACGAACAGGTGTACCTGATAAAGCGGACGGCAGATTGTGGAGCTATTTGACACGGATTTTCCCTCAGACGGCAGCTTTACATTTTACGTTCTGACTTGTTTTGCGGCCGCTAATGTGACTGCGCAGACAGATTTACAGCAGGTGCCCGCAACATGAGCAACAACAACAACACACACACACACACACACACACACACACAGAGAGTTGCTGCAAACCGGAAACCCATTTCTAATTCTGGCATGCATTTTACCTTCCATTCAATTTCACAAATATCACGGGGAGGAGGAAACTTTTTAATACTCGTCTATTATAGGAAAGCAAATGAGTTCCAATCAGTCTTGTAGATGACTTCTCTGACAGTGAGTGTGTGTGTGTGGGCACTACATTAAAGAGCAGAGAGAGAGAGGGAGTCATAGAGAGTTACAATTCCTGGAAGATTTCTGGTAAATTGTCCACTTTCCATGGAAACTTTAATTTGGGAAATAGGGAAATATTCCAAATTGGAAACTTTTCACATCAATTATGGGAATGTTGGAAATTAAGAAGGTTTTATGAGAATTAACTAGAAATTTTGGAAATATTCCAAATTGGAAACCTTCCACATGAATTGTGGTAGTTATATTAATTCATGAGAATTAAATGGAGATTTTGGAAATATTCCAAATTGGAAACTTTCCACGGAAATGTATGAGAATTAACTAGAATGCTGGGATAATTTGCCTAGGGTGGAACTCTTGTCTGCTGCATTATTGTGGAATTCTTCACATAATGTCTTTGCACGCAATATTTACACATAAACAAAGACTTTCCATCAACTTTAGCTGGTGTGAAATATCTCCACACACTGGATGGCGTACGTGGCATTTTTCTGTTAAATAAGATGACAAAAAAAATGCAGATATGTAGATTAGTTAGCCCCCCGGCAAGGGGCAGTCAGTTTTACGGCTTCAGTAGTGTGTGTTGTGTTGTTGGCTCAGAAAAGTAGCTTTAGAATAGTTTAGACTAGTAGAACGTCTAATTCTAAATCTAAATCATTGTCACTGTGATTGAGGAGTATCATATTATACTCTACTGTATTCACATCAAATCTGATCGTTTTAGCCAGGATTAAGCTACAGTCTGTTTTTTTTTAACAACTATATTTATGTTCCCAAGCTTCAACTTTGAGAATTTCCAGTTTATTCCCGTACATTCCCATGGAAGATGGGTTTAAGTCTGTCAGAGTAAAACTTTGACTCTTTGAAGAGCAGCAGTGAGAAACCGGACCAGGAAGTTACTTGAAAAAAGTACAGTAAATGAGACTGAGGCAGAGACAGTATGTGAGACAGTGTGAGAGAGAGAGAGTGCTTAATTTGTAAATGGCTGCGAGGTGATTTCCTCCGTCTCTGACTCATTGTTATTTGATTCATGTCTGCCTGCTTTTTGAATATCGATCCAGGAACTGGACGAGTGACTCATGTTCGGCTGTAGAAGCCTGAGTCACTATAGGAAGTAGTTCTTCTGAATCTGGCTCCCGACGCCCCAACTCAACTGGCCCAACCCTGAGGCCGCTGCCTCTGCTTTGTGAAAGCATGGACGAACCACTGCCAGCCAGCCAGCGCTCGAGAAGTGAACGACTCAGATTTTCCGTCCACCTTATTTTTAGACACATCTACCTTAACGTCAAGCAGGAGGTCTTTAAAGTTTACTTTCTGGAGTCGTTTTCCTGAAACTTCAAGGATCCAAAATCAGGGATGAGCCAACATGATACTGGTCCAGAAATCAGATATTCTTCTTTATGAGGGAAGAATATTTGTGATTTAATATACTTAAAATATTTGTTGGAGAATCATGTCTTTGAAATAGTTTTAAATGTGTTGTTAACAGCTTTATCGGTAGATTCTCAAGTGTGTGATGTCAATATCATGAAAAAGTGTTACTGTGCCATTTCTATCCAAAACCATTCTGACGGAAACAGTAGAGGGAAAAGAAAGGAAGCTTGCGTCCCTTGCTCACCTATTTTTCCTTTCACCACAACCTGTCTTGGCAGATTCTGCACATCTTTGAGTCAGGTTCTGTCAGAGATCCTTCCCTGTAAAAAGAAAAGATCTAACCCTTAAAAGTGTAAGGGTTTCTCTTCTCTCTATAATACTGTAAAGGTTGTATGTGAACCGGCAACCCTTTAAGTTTCAAGACAATTCCCCTTTTTACAATATTTGCCATGAAACTGCCAGGTTGTAAATACAGTATATTTCTTAAAAAAGGTAGGCTGAATTTGAGTGTGTGGTGTGTGGTGAAATTTGAAGTGTCCACCTTCAGGAATAACCAGGGATACCCCTGCAGGAGTGTGTGTGTGTGTGTGTGTGTGTCCTTGCCAGGTAAACCTCCATGTGCTGTCCAGTTACGGTTGCATTGTAGCATCTGTCACACAGCTATAAAGTCAGTCCTGAAGCTTCTCCTCTTGCTTCTATCCATCCATCCTTCTTCACCTTCTATTCATCCACTCTTTCTGTTGCCTGATGTTTGTCATTCCTCTGGGAAACATTTGTCTGTCTGTCTGTCCTGGGAATTCCGATATGTATATATATATATATATATATATATATTCCTATAACACTGATATTTCAAATTGCTAGTATAAATTAATTAATTAGTTGATTATATACACACACCACATAACTCATGATACCTACATATTTGTTGAATACATATATACATATACATATATATATATGTATATATATATATATATATATTTATATTTATATTTATATATATATATATATATATATATATATATATATATATATATATATATATACAGTGCAATTATCTGCTTTCTGTCAGGTATTTTCCTGATTAATAATCCAATTCAATTCAAAAAACTTTATTGATTATTAATGAATAAAATGAATAAACATGAATAAAATGGACAATAAAAAAATACTAAAAAAAAATCAACCAATTTACTAGATAATTGTTTAATTGTTTGATAATAGATGAGTTGTAGTAGTTTTATGTTTGTTATATGGAGCAGAGAAAAATATTCACATTTAACAAAACAGAGCTTGTTTTAATTATTAACAAAATACATCAAAAATGTTGGTGATTCATTAAGTAACAATTAGTAACTGAATAAGTATAAATTGCAACTAATTCAAACTAATTGTACATCGTCCCATCCACCACTCTGTCCACTCCATTTAATTTGTTTTAATCAAATTTATTCATGTTGTTTTTCCTTATTAAGTCTTTAACACATCAGAAAATTTAATTATATATAAATATATGTATATATATATATATATATATATATAATTCAATGAAAAGGCTGCATTATTTTCCTATTTTACTATGTCTGACAAATATTTTATATGATAAACTGTTACATGGACCAGAGAAACCCTTAAGTATTCACATTTAAGAAGCTGTAAAATCAGGGACCTTGTTTTAATTGTGTACGTATATATATATATATATATATATATATATATATATATATATATATATATATATATATATATATATATATATATGCTATATGTGAAAATGCAAATGTAAAACACTGGAAAAGCAAAAGACAATGTCATTATTCTCACTGTCAATCCGTTAACAACTGCAAGCCGTCAAAGTCTTCAAAAACACGGAAGAAGGAAATGTAGGTAGTGTGTAGAGTAGGAGCAGATGATTATGACAGAATGACAGAGAGACAACAGAACGTGAGACTGATCACAGAGGAAAAATATCCACAGTGAACACAGAGACGCAGAGAATGAGCTCATTAAGAAAATGTTGGACAGAAAAAACATACATATTCAAACTGCAGTTTAAAGCAAAGTGAGAGAAAACGCCACGTTCACATCAAAACCTTTACTCTTGAAAGAGTTAACATTTATTTGTGTGTGGATGAATTTATGCATATTTTAAATTCGATTTTCACACTTTTATTTCTCAGCCAAGGTTTCGCAGGAAGATAGAAGATTATTCCAGGAGGTTCACGTGACTTTAACACGGAATAATTTGACTGAAAATGGTTCAATTAGAAAGTTATCCAAACTTTTTTTATATTAGAAATTTTAAATTCTTTGTCTGAAACCTTTTACAGGTCGACCAATATGGGTTCAATCTTTGAAAGTTGAAACACACAGAATTTAATTAAAATAAACCCGCGAAAAATTCACATAAATACAGCATTACTAAATTGAGTTATTCTCTAACACTGCTGTGGACTTATATATTTTGGATAAAATAATGTATAAACAAAATGTAATTAAACAGATACATTATGTAAGTCATCAAAAAACAAAGCTTTTTCAAAATAATATGTTCAATTTCATTAAATTTCCAACTTTTGGATCAAAACATGTGTCTAAACTTTTGAAATAACACATTTGAGTACATATGGAAGCACTTATCACATATGTGAGAACAAAATATCAACTTACATGGGTAATAATTACATTTAAAAGGAATTACTTACATAAAAATGCCAAAGATTTAAGGCTTTAGAGGTTTTTTAAGTAAAGTTCTTACGCTAGCAGCTAATTGCTAGAAGCTACTAGTTTTCTAGGGGATTAGTCCAAGATTTTTTGATTTTTTGACTTCTTAAATGTGAATATTTTCTCGTTTCTTTGCTTCATATAACCATCAGAACTGATTCACTTGTGGTGTGTGGACAAAACAAGGCGTTTGAAAACATCATTATTTCCAGATTTGACAAACAACAATAAGTTTTCTACCAAACAAGGACTCGATTATGAAAATAATCGTTAGTTACCGCTGCGATTTTATCCCATCCTCAGCTCATTATACACAAGTACAAACACATTTAAATAAGACTAAGACTATTGACGTCAGATTGAAGAGGTGTAAGTTTTTAGTGATCATCAACAAACTTTGTGAAACCACAAAGAAAAATGACACTAAGAATGAAGGGGATTTACTGAGCTGCTGTGAGGTTTTTACATGAAGCCAACATTTAGGATTTATTTATAAAATCTAATACACCGAGAAGCCATTTTGGATTAAAGCCACCGAACATCAGCAATAATGTTATTGTTAATGTTGTATAGTCTGTACTGTATGTTGGTGATCATCATAAACAGAGTCAAGTGTGAGGGCAAACACACAGCGAGAGCCGAGGATCAGGAAGTAAATCCTGCAGAGCTGCAGCAGCAGGTGACCTCTCTGTGACCTTTGGCTGTTGCTCGGAGGAAGTGTGTGTGTGTGTGTGTGTGTGTGTGTGAACATTTCCAGAGGCAGGGTTTTGTTTCAGCCTCTGGATCCTGGGAGTTTTCTTGTGTTTTGGAAGAACGGTTTGTCCCGTTGTTCCTGGAGGAGGAGGAGGAGGAGGAAGAGTTTGTATTATTGATCATATCAAATGACCAGATCCGGGATTTCCTTTTTTTTCTCTGGTCTTTTCCCCCTTCACTGCTGGGATTTGTAGTTTTAATATCTGAGCTGAGCAGATGGGGGAGGAGGAGGCTTCATCACTGTGAGTATGAAGCTTTTCTGCAGCCGTGGCAACAAAAACGACGTTCAGTGTCGTGAATGTTTTCACTGTTTTGAGCAGAGAGTGAATGTGAGAACATTTTGAACTTGTAGTCCCACAGAGTTCTGGTTCTGTTCAACACTTCATAAATATAAATTGCTGATCATTTTTCTGACAGCGTGAAAACAATAACTGTGAGTTTTGAAAATACTAATAATTAATTAATGAATAATATGAAGTATTTTACATGTGGAAACTAAAGCTGTTAAACAATAACACCTTTTTCATATTGCGATGAATCACGTTGTTATCATTTGTTTGAAAATGTGATAACTCACAGCAGTTTTTTGGTTTTTATTTATTCTATTTTACTGGTTTTGTACTTACTGCTGCACTGATGTGCAGTGACAATCAAGGTTTTATTCTATTCTATTTTTTCATGTCCATATTTGACATAATCAATGAGTAAATTAATTGAACATTTTCTGGACCAAATAAGTAATCAATTAAACAAGAAAATAATCAACACATTAATCTATTACGATAATAATAATCACTAGTTGCTGTTGTAAAAACAACTCCTACCAGTGTGTCTTGATTGGGGAAGAAATGAATGCAAAGAAAGTTAAATTCATATTTAGATTTACTTAATTATTTAAAATTTAAGGAAGTGCAATAAACCTGAGGAAGCACACTGTTAATGAAACACCAAACCCTTACAAGCATTCTATATTTGTGGTTTTATATTGTGTTTTCAATTTCAATTAAATTTTAAATTTAGTTTTAAATCAGATCAAATCTGGTCTGAATCTGGTTCAGATTCATCATATTCCTAAAGTAGTGTATTGATTGTATTACATTACATTACATGTCATTTAGCAGACGCTTTTATCCAAAGCGACTTACAAAAGTGCATTTAAACATTTGGGTACAAATAAGAGCTAGAAGTAAGTAAGAGCATCAAGTAGAACAAACTATGAAGTGCTAGTCACAAGTGCGATGTACAAGTTTTTTGTTTTTTTTTGTCGTCTTAGTCGAGGTAGAGTCGGAAGAAATGTGTTTTTAGTCGGTGTCGGAAGATGTGGAGGCTTTCAGCTGTCCGGATGTCGATGGGGAGATCGTTCCACCATTTGGGAGCGAGGACAGTGAACAGTCTCGAGTTCTGCGAGTGCCTCTGCGATCCTCTCAGTGAGGGAGCAGCGAGCCGGTTTGTCGATGCAGAGCGGAGTGGGCGGGCTGGGGTGTAGGTTTTGATCATGTCCTGGATGTAGGCTGGACCGGATCCGTTTGTAGCATGGAACGCAAGCACTAGAGTCTTGAAGCGGATGCGAGCAGCTACAGGAAGCCAGTGAAGGGAGCGGAGGAGGAGTGTAGTGTGGGAGAATTTTGGTAAGTTGAAGACCAGTTGAGCTGCTGCATTCTGGATGAGTTGCAGAGGTCGTATGGCGCATGCAGGAAGACCAGCCAGGAGGGAGTTGCAGTAATCCAAGCGTGAGATGACAAGAGCCTGGACCAGAACCTGTGCCGCCTTCTGGGTTAGAAGAGGCCGAATCCTTCGGATGTTGTGCAACATGTATCTGCAAGATCTAGCTGTTGCAGCAATGTTGGCAGTGAGGGAGAGATGGTCGTCAAGTGTCACACCCAGGTTCCTTGCGGTGTGAGAAGGAGTTACCACAGAGTTGTCGAGGGTGATGGTTAGATCTGTGGTGGGAGAGCCCTTTCCTGTATGTGTGCAGTTCACATTAAGATTATCATCACAGTAGAAAGGAAACTTGGCTTGTAACCCTTGGTGGGTTGACATTTCGATGCCCAACAGGTTGAGGGATGCGGTAGTGTACCTCTGAGAAAGTTACCCAATCCCCATTTACTCCTCAGTGATTGGGTTAATTGGACACTCTAAATGAACCGCAGCCTTCAGGGGCCGCATCCAGTGTAAGTTTGGGATCACTGATCCACTGTGTCGACCCCTAGAGAGGGAGAAGCTGAAGGGTTGTATACAAAAACAGAAGGGTGGCTTTTCCAGATTGTTCCCCTCTGGGACCAGTTTTCCAAAGATAGCATTTGAGTGCTCCCAAAACGTAAGTGTATTCTCTTGAACTTGTTTTTGTGTGTACGACCCCTTAGTGCTTCAAGTGGAACAAGGTGAGGAAAGTTCCCGATCTGTGCTTGATGGGTTGCTGGTTTTCAGCATAATCCCAAAAACCAGTGGACGCAGCTCAGGTCTGAAAGTTGTTTTTATTTCAGTTGGACCACTTGTCTGTGTCCAGGCTGCATACATTTGTCTCAACATTGAGTCTAACATGTCCCTGTTGGGTTTTGTTTTCCAGAGGCATCCAGCAGCAGTTGTCCAGCTACAGGGAGACGGTGATCCGACAGGCCTCGGTGGCGGCAGGTTCGACCGTTCACCGGGACGACGCCCCGACCTGTGGCATCTGCCGCAAGACCAAGTTTGCGGACGGCTGCGGGAACCTGTGCTCGTACTGCCAGACTAAGTTCTGCGCCCGATGTGGAGGACGAGTGTCTCTACGATCCAACACGGTAGGACCGCATTCTCTAACGGTGCCTTTCCTCTGACTGTTGGAACCATGATCATAACAATACAAAGAAGTCACAATACAATAAGAAAGCAAACTATTTAGAATGAGGATTTAAAGAAAGATGAATTGTTGTTTTGTTTTGTTTATTGTTGGGTTACTGGCCTCCCTGTGAAGCTGGGTCAATGGTTTAGCCCACTGTCCAGGCAAAAGTAATGGACCACTGAACAATCATGTTTGATTGGTAGGCAGGTAGATAAGTTTGTATGTATGTAGGTAGGTAGGTAGGTAGGTAGATTGGTACATATGTAGGTAGGTTGGTAGTTAGGTAGTAAAGTAGATTGCTAGGTGGGTAGTTAGGTAGAAAAGTAGGTAAGTTGGTAGGTAGGTAGATAATTAGGTTGGTTTGTAGGTAGTTAGATAAGTAGCTATGTAGCTAGATAAGTTGGTTGTTTGGTAGGTAGGTAAATAGATTGTTTTTAATATGTTACAAATAGTCACAGATCAACCCTTGATTATAAAGCAAATAGCTGAAAAATCAAACAATCATGCCCCTTCCTAGATCAATAGATAGACACTTTATTGTTTGTTATACTGCATTAAATACACAATAACACTCTATAATCCTACCACTGCACATGCAGTTGTTCATTTCTCTGAGCTCAGGTGTTGGAATTCAGGTGCAGGAGACGAGCCACAGTACTGTCCATATCTGGATTTACGATATGGACAGTATATTAGGTCATGTGTCCACCCGTGTGTGTGTGAGTTAGTGTGTGTGAGACCCAGGCAGGAGCTAGGAAAGGTTAATTGGGCATTAGACTGAGCTGTCAACAGAGGGGGGTGGTCTCCTTCTCTGTCTGGGTCTCCCAGGGGTCCGGAGGTGCCCTATACACACACAGCAGGGTGTGTGTGTGTGTGTGTTGGCAGCACACAAGTCTCCCACTGAAATAGGTGACGTCCTTTTTTCCACCCCTTCCCCAAACACCTACATCTCACACACACACACACACACACACACACAAACACACCCTAATTAGTCACTGGGTGACACTGGGAGAGTTCATCTGGGGGGTCCTGTGTGTGTGTGTGTTACTGTGTGTTAGTGTGGGAGGCACCTGCTGTCATCAGGAGAAGGTCTTTGAAAGGTGGAAGTCTGTGGTGGCTACATTCATATTACTCCATTAGTTCCGATTTCCCTGCTGTCCACACGCCCCCGGCATTTTTGAGCCCAAAAAATATGTAGAATTTCTGAAAATGCTGCTGGTTCTAGTTCTGTTTCCATTTGAAAACTCTAAAAATTAGATTTCGTCTGGAGAGCTTGGGAAATTATGACATATTGTAGTGTCAAGCATTCACTTCCATATTTGTTCTAATTAATCAACCATCAAATCTGACCGGGAAAAACTTTATTTATAAATTTACTTTCAGTTTCACCTCGTCCCCTTTTTCAAAACAGAAATCCTTGCTCTTAAAAGGTACAGTGGGTAAAATTTAACTACATTTATGGATGAAGTTGCGTGCTGCGGCTGAATAAACCACACTCTTCTTATCTAGTTGTGTTGTTTAACCTATGTAGCCTTCAGTTAGCATCAAAACTCAAAAGTAGATAGTTTGTATGTTGTAGGCTACTGTAAAAAAACATGGTTGTCCAAAAATGACAGCCTCTGTAGAGCTGCTGAAGTTTATCTTTCTAGCATCACCTAAATTTGACACACTGCACCTTTAAATGTTGTAGTAATGCAACGTTCCAGTTGTAGTCAGAAGTCGGAATTTCTTAGGTCCTAGTCAGAAGTTTTTACTGGAACAACTGGAAGTCAGATTTGCAAAATCGTAAAAAAGTACAATCAACCTCATAAATGTCAACATAGAATTCCAAGATGGCTGCCACAAAACAAGCTAAACACTACTACTACTATTAATTTAATTTCTGTCTCATTGTTTTCACATTAAATCAGTCGTACACATAGTACTGTTCAACTTTAATCCGTAGACATGCTGTTATGCAAAATACAGCATAGTGTTGTCATCAACTAGTATTGCTAATATTAGCTAACATTAGCTAACAAAGTTAGTTTGCTACGCTGAGTCGCAAATTCCTCTTTTTTCTTCGCCATCTGTAATATTTTAGTGCAAACATTTAGTACATAGGTGGATATGTGTACGTACAGTGTTTGTAGGGCTGTAGGGTCATTGCCATGCTTTCAGATTTCATCTTTGCTCAAACTGTCTTTGTCTTTCTTTTCATTTTTCATGGCTGACTGGGCTGCAGCAGGACAAAGTGGTGAGTGCTGTGCTTTAATTTTTTAGTTTTAGTTTTCCCTTCCAGAGCTACTGTACATACAGTATGTATGTGCTGTATGTGTGAAGTACCTCATACCTGAAGCATGCATGCATCTGTCTTTATGTCATCATGTGGCATAAGCTGTAGCTGTGCTGGTTGATGAAAACTGTTGAAAATGTTTCTGACATCATTGTATGACATACATAACAACACCATCTCACAACTCCGCGTGTTCATTAATTTTTTTTCCATGCTTACTGACCAGTTTAAGAACATACTCAGAAAATTCAAGCACCTGTTCAGTCTTTGAGGTTTCTGATACATATGGGTTGGACTTTTAGCGCTACAGGAGTTGTCAATCCACTGCTTTCTCTCTTGGTACATTCAGGTGTTTGAAACCCTTTGTTTGGATTTACATCAGTGACACAAACTTAATAAATTGAGGCAGCAGTAAACCACAACCCCCTGTTTCCTTTTTTGGTAAAATAACTGGTTTTCTCTATGTAGTTTGGTTTGGGAGAGTTTACATTGAACAACCTGGTTTTTCCAGCTAATAATGAAATCTAAAGGTGAGATAAAGTGGTGAACATATGTCAAATGGATATTTAGGTGTACATTTTTTAGGTAAAAATCTGTTTGCCCTCATGTTACCACTGGTTCCAAGCACAACACAGTCAATGCTGAATATATGACATACAATCACACTTTAAAAACTCTTACTATCCCTTTAAGTAGGATTCACACAGAGTTGTGACATGATACTGCTGGAGGAACCGTCCGAGCAGCACATGCCTGCAACACCTTCGTCTGCGTGCGGAGTTGTGTCAGGTTTAGAACCTTCCTGGGCCTTGGCTGCGTTTCCCCCGGTGCCGCTGCCAAACTGGCACTTTGATGAGACTTGGCCGGACGCGAACCACAGCGACTGTCCAAGAGTGCTTTGGTATGCTCTACATAGCCGTCCATCTCACTCTCGTGCTAAAGCTTCTGCTACTACAATAACTGGCTCCGAAGAAGAAGAGGGAAGTTTTTTGGCAGAACAAGGGCCTTATGTACTGTACCGGTGACTGTAAAGCTGGACAGCTTACTGGGTTTGAATTACTGTTTGACATGGATTCATTTAATTACTCAGGGATTGATTCATCTCGCTTGGCACGGCACTGCAAAAGTGCTAAGTTACTCTTCCTGCCTTTGCCACTCCACTTAAGATAAACATTCAAAGTTAAAGTGAATGTGTTGCATTGGCAGTGGTTTGTTTCTGGACTTAAATTTCATCGTGCTCCATGTTCCTGGATCACTTTTACTGCTTTTGATTAAAGGGTTTTTAAAAAACTGGACTTCCTGTCCCTTTAAAGATCACTTCCTGGTGAAATGTAGCTTACCATTTATTGGGCATTACCAAAAGTAGGAATGACACAAAACCACTTTTTCATGTGATACAGACGTTTTATGATATGAAGCTGTTGAAAACAAATTTGTGCTGAGTCATTACAAGCGATTTCATAGACACTCCCATGATGAAGAAAAAAGACCACAACATGACTCAGCTTTTTTTTTTTTTTACACATGGTTTCAGTCTGTGCATATTCTATGTAATTTTTGGATTGTATCGGATTTTATGTTTTTATCTCGCCAATATCCGATCCAGTGATTTTGACCAGTATAATAATACCAGTCAAGAATCGTATTCTAACAAGTCTCGTATCAGTTTAACCCTGAACATCATCTTCAAAATTCAAGAAAACACCAAAGAATTCATACATTACATTCAACCTTTTCTTCTGTTTATAATTTTGGAAATATTTAACTTTTTACCCCACTGATAATGAATGGGGGAAGGAACTGTACAGAACACAGCAGATTATGAGCGCCTGGTTAACATTTCTTTGCCATTTTAATTTAGATGGTGATCTTAAGGGAATATATCAGTGCCTAAAATTAAAAGGTGTGAAATTCAAAACAGAGGCGATTGCAAGCATGTGTCGGAACATGAAAAGAGACCTAGTAAAATGCCAAAACAACTGTAAACTTGGAGACATTCTTAAAGTGCACATTTAACTTAAACAACTTAATGACGACATCCTCTTTTTTGCCAGTTAATTGGTACCTTACATACTTAAAAACAACCATTTAATTGTGATGACAGAAATTCCTGTCCTACTGCAGCTATATCTGAACCAGTCGTCACTAACTGTTTTTTTTTTTTTTACTAAAACAGAATATTATACATTATAGGTACATTTGTATTTGTAAA
The DNA here is from genome assembly GCF_019176455.1 of Solea senegalensis. NCBI lineage: Eukaryota > Metazoa > Chordata > Actinopteri > Pleuronectiformes > Soleidae > Solea > Solea senegalensis. Next base: position 533,749 of record NC_058035.1, on the reverse strand, counting down.
ATCACTTCAAAATAAAATAATTATTTATAATTATTTTATAATTAGAAGGTAAGTCGGCCGCCATCTTGTGCCACCATTTATCACATATTGAATCAAAGATAAACCAACAAAGAAAAAGGAGGAAACAACATAGGGAACAAGAGTTACCAAAATGGTAGGATTTTGGTATAAGAAGGCCACCATAGTTCCCTTACACATTTGGGAATTATCTGTTTGTTTCACTCTGCTGACCTGCCACTAGATGTCACTAGTTATCACACGCTGGACCTTCAAAATAAAGAACATAACCATGCAACATACTGTGATGTTCAAGGTTAAAGTCTGAGACTGAGTTCCTCACCAACACTGACAATTGGAAGGTTAATAACGACTAAACATAATCACTGTGTGTGCATAATGATGAGTGATGAGTGAGCTGCCAGGTTTTTCAAAGAACAGTTCTGGAAACGCATGTTTGGAAATACAGATAGTTCCCAAAAGGTGTCGCACGGTGTGCAGCGCACGCAGGCTACGCTAATGATATTCAGGGCTCATTATCTGCAGCGCGTTTGTGTTCGAGTTTCTTTTACTGAAGCATTCCTCACATAATGAGACATTTTTTAAGAGTCTTGATTCCTCCTCTCATGGGAAACTAGAGAAGAGTGTTGTGTGTTTGTGTTTCTCTCAAACACATGCTCACTAAGGCTACATCCACATTGTTTTCATCCCAGAAATGCTTTAGAAAGTCTGGGGACACTTGCCATCAACTCTACCTGGGCTTTTTAGGTTGCCTAAAATGGAGAGGTTTGAAAAAAGCACAACGATGACGCACGAGTCGAGCATCAGCTGTGAGTGAAAAGTGCTGTTAACACTTATATTCACCCCGTCATCATCGGTCTAATTAAAGAAATACCCTTTCTTTCTGAAACTAAGAAAACTACTGCTGATTCAGAATCAGGTTCATGACATGAAGATGCCCAGTGTGTCAGAACACAGGACCCATGGTACCACATGACCCAGATACTGAACACAGACAGATAATGGTGGGGTCAAAAATTATTTAATTAAAAAAAAGAAAAAGGGAAATATGGGCAGAGAGGATGAGTTTTGGCCACAGCAGGTTCACCATTGAGATGAACTGACAAACTGGAGGACTCTGTGTGCTGGGCTTTTAAAGAGTCAGGCTTTGATTAGTAACTTGCTTCAGGTTTGGAGCCTGGCCAGGAGTTGGCGACCACACCCACATAGAAATCTGCCCAATCACACAGGAAAAAGAGAAGAGAGGGCGGGACAGCCAGGATTGTGACAAGGTGCACCTGTAACATGACTTTCTTACACATTAGACGAAAGTAAACACACAGGGGAAAAAAGAAAAAAGTGCATTTGAAAACAGCCTTCCATTGGAAAACAGTGTTCCTTTTGAAAATGGCGTTCCATATGAAAACAACAATGTTTGAAAACAGCGTTGAGTTTGAAAACAACAATGTTTGAAAACGGCGTTGAGTTTGAAAACAGTGTTCTGTTTGAAAACAGTGTTCTGTTTGTGTTCTGTTTGAAAACAACAATGTTTGAAAACGGCGTTCCATTTGAAAACAGTGTTATGTTTGAAAACAACAATGTTTGAAAACAGCATTCTGTTTGAAAACAGCGTTCCATTTGATAACATGTTTGAAAACAGCAATGTTTGAAAACAACAATGTTTGAAAACAGCGTTCCATTTGAAAACAGTGTTCTGTATGAAAACAACAATGTTTGAAAACAGCGTTGAGTTTGAAAACAGTGTTCTGTTTGAAAACAACAATGTTTGAAAACAGCGTTCCTTTTGAAAACAGTGTTCTGTTTGAAAACAGCGTTGAGTTTGAAAACAACAATGTTTGAAAAGAGCGTTCCATTTGAAAACAACAATGTTTGAAAACAACAATGTTTGAAAACAGCCTTGAGTTTGAAAACAGCGCTACCCTTTGAAAACAATGTTCCGTTTTAAAAAAAGACAGTTTGAAAACAGCATTCTGTTTGAAAACCATGTGGCTGTAGCCTTACGCCTGTCCTCTCTCTAAATGTGTGTGTGTGTGTGTGAGTGAGCATTCGTGACGTGCAGAGCGACGTCCAGGAGAGCGATGGTTTTCCTGCGTCCAGTCAATGAGAGACGGACGTGGCGAGGGACGGAAACCTGGCGATCAATAGTAATCATGAGTCGCTGTGGCGTTAACAGCTGATGACACATCGCTCAGGCTTCTCTGCGACGCTGCGTCCTGACACAAAGCAACACAACGCCATCATTCTCTCTGCGCTCAGATCAATACATATATGCATCTGCACGAGTATCAGGCTCATAGTGAGTGTGATTGTTTGGAGGTAATTTCTGCCTTTATTTTTTGGGTCACTCCCTCCTTCTGTTTGAGGCCTGTTTGACCCAGAGAAAAGTGTCACAGGTGGGGGTGCGGCGGTGCAGCTTGACACATGACACGGAGAGACATTAACACCTCCCCAGTGACAAAGTGTGTGATACACAACTATTACACTGAGGTTTAGGTGAAATATGTGAAACCGCTTTGATGAATGACGACAGAGCAAGTGTTTGAAAGCAAATTTATAAACGTAATACAGGAGGAGGCAGTGTGTGAGCAGACGACACACACACACACAAACCTGGTTTTATATCATAGTGAGGACACATCATAGACATACACCTTAACCATCATAACAAAGCGCCTGACTCTAATCTAAACCCAATTCTAACCTTAACCCTAAAACCAGGTTAACTCTGATAAAGCCCTTTAAGATTGTGAGGACCAGACAAAATGTCATCACAACATTTTTTGGACCCCATAAAGATATAAATACACACACATGCATTCTCTAGCCCCTTACCCTAACCTTTACTGTCACAACCAATTGCCTAACCCTAACCCTAAAACCAGGTCTTAACCCTGAAAAAAAACATGTGACGTTTGCCAAATGGTGACATTTAGTGGTGAAATGTGGAAATGCAGCGTCAAGACTTCTGACCTCAGTATCTGAGAGTGTTTGAACACGCACATTTCCTATTTTTTTTGGTCCATTCTGTGTAAACTAGAGATTTAGCGATCTAGAGAGTTTCTGAAAAACCACATCACGTTTGAAGTCACAAAACTCACTTTTCTGCCTCGTTCTGATGCTCATTTTTAACTTCAAGCAGGTTGTCTTGACCATGTCTTAACTCCTAAAAGCACTGAGTCGCTTCCATATCGCTGATTAGATAATACTGTATATGTTAACAGGTGTATCTAATAAAAATGACCACTAAATGCCTATTACTTGTAAACCTTGTGTTGATGGTTTTGTGAAAATGTGTATGAGCTTTCTGTGCATGTGTGTGTGTGTGTGTCTGCGTGTGTGTTTGTGTACGTGCACTGGGCTGATCTACTACCTCATTAGCCACTGTGGACACAAATCTCCTTTGTGGCAGTCTTTCATCCTTAACGCAGGATTTATAGATGCCCTCAGTCACTGCCAGTGCCATACGTCAAGCTGTCATTGGCTGAGGCTACTTCCTGGTCACGCCCCCTCCTCCCAATCCCTTTTTTCAAGTCCCTTTAATGTTTTTTTCTCTCAATAACATATATGCATGCATATGCAAGTCGGATATAAAAATGTTATGTTATGATTAAACTGAGCAAAATAATTGTGATATGTGATAATATTTAATATATATATAATGTATAAGAAGACTTAAATTACATTTTATTGCCATAAAACCTTTTTTTTTTTTAAATTTACATTGGATACATATTTCTAATGAACATTTTAAAAAACATGCTTTAATGAGATAATTGTAAATCGTGAAAAAAACATTCCAATATACAATTCTGTATTTATGATCCTGATCATGAAAATTTGCTTCTTGTGTAATTCTCCAAGGTTACGTACTACAGCTTTAATGGTTTAAAGGATTACATCAAATTTCCTCTGTTTGAACTTGTTGTTCATAAATTACTTAAAACTACAGTAGCTTCCCCAAAATGGTCACAAAACCTATCATTATATATGATTAAATGTATTATACTTAAAGTGAAAGTTATTGCGGGTAGGAAAAGTAACGTAAAGTGCAAACATTCCCCTAAAATTACTACAATACTGACATATTTTTCACTGGTGTAGATACACAAATAGCCTGTGCTCTCTCCAGAAAACAAAAAACACTATTTATTGACTGGGTTATTCATCACCACACTGTATATACAGTATGTATAGTTAAACATGCACACACAAGCACCCAATTGCACCAAATACACATGAGCAGTGATGCACACAACTGCAGATAAAGATTTCTGCTCCTCAAGAAACACACACACACACAGACACATGTACAGATGGACACACACACACACGCAGATGCAGTAAGATGCAAAAACAAACACACACATGGGTTTAGTGTCCTAGTTTCCAAATGTGGAGAAGCTATTCTCTGTTTCTGGCATTGCTCCTTCCTCACAAACTCATCTCAGGGGGTGGGAGTTGGAGGGTTGGGTGGAGGGGGGTGGATTTACGGTGCTCATGTGACTTGCTGTTGTTGCACTTTTTATATGCGTGTGTGTATGTGTTTAAGAGCAGGCGTTTGTGCATCAGCATGTGTGCATCGCTGCTCATGTGTGTATATTTAATTGTAAATGTATGCTTTTGTGTGAGTGTGCAGAGTGGGCTGCTTTTATGTTATATGTGTGTTCTTGTATATGTGTCTTTGTGGGGACCGCATTATTTCACATTGGAAACAGGGACATTTTGGGAAAGGCTTGATGGAAGCCTATTCTCACTTGATTTATAATGTCGGTAAACACTTATCTGAGGAGTTCATGGTCACACATGCTCGTTTCAGGTCTTCTTCCTGAAAACATGATGTCAATTTGTCTTAATTATGTTCCCATTTACAGGAAACGGGACAATAAAGCACGACATATATGAGAGGATACTGATGTGATTGACAGCTAGTATCCTTTAAAAGTGTTTGCAGTTGACATCTGGAATCCAGAGGCTACACAACTGGAGTCAATTTAGAAAGTGGAAGACTACAGCATTTAGACATTTAGTTCTGATAGATAAGGGTAGAATAAGTGAAAAGGGACTCCATTATTTCAATGTGTCCTCTCAAAGATAGCAGTACAGAAATGTGAGTGTGTGTGTGTGTGTCAGCTTGTGCACCGTCTGCCTACGGTCCCTGCTCCTCGCTGCTTGTTTCACCATCACAGCGTGATCTAATACAGGGATTACTATGGGATTAAGTGAGCCTGGTATGAAAATAACAGCTCATTGCTCGATGTCGCCCCCAAACACCAGCCGTTTGTTCTGCGCTGTCACTGATCTCGAAGTGTAATTCCTGGTCCTGAAATGTGTCTAAACAAAGGAGTAAAGTAAAAAAAAACTTGACTTTTTTTTTCAAATACAGAACTGTTCTACTCTATCTGAAAACAGAAGTTGATGTTTTGCAAATGTTTGGGGGAAAGATTATTAAATGAATAAATAAACAATTAAATGTCTATTTAACAGACAATTCCTTATCATTTGTTCAATAAAATAATATGTTGTACAATAAGGGGTTTAACTTAATGATATGCATTTATCAGTTATTACATTGCAATAAAATGCACTCACAATAACTGGGTCATGGTGGTTTTGCAATATATATAATATATTTGAAATATTTCACTTGTTGACTTTGTTTTGTTGTTCACTGTCTTTTTTGTCTTGTTTAGCCTGATTCATGTCCTCTCCTCGCTGTGTCACATTATCTGTCCATGTTTGTCATTTTTATTTTGTATAGTGAAGAAAAAGAGAGTTATAATGTCCCACATGAGGTAGTGTTTCACTTTCTTTCTTTGCTCTGTTCCTGTGTATGTGTGTGTGCGCGCGTGTGTGTGTATTGCTAAAGCACACATTTCCACTCTGGCTGGTCGTGCCGGGGTGTTTGGCAGGATAAATATAGCTGCGTTGGTGTAAAGCTGTTTTCTCTCCGTCTTTTGTAGCTTTAATCAAAAGCAATCTGGAGGAGGGATAAATGGAGAGGAAAAGGGGGGATGATGAGAGAGGGAGAGCAGGAGGAAGAAGAGGGAGAGCGAAGAGGGGTGGGGGGTGCGTGGCGGTGATGGGGGGTGGTTTGAGATGGCCGATGCCAGAGTGTTTTATTTTAGCTCTCTTTAAAGAGTCATTGGGGAGTGTTCAGGAGTAATGAGAACCCTGGTGACTAGAGAAGAAGGACTGACTCTAACCTTCTCTCACTCTTCTCCTCCATCCTCTTCCTCTCGCTCTCTCTCTCTTTGATTGCTTCCTGTCATCCCCCTCTTCCTCAGTCTGACTCCGATCACAACACACAACTGTGACGGTGGCTGCATGTGTTCACACTGCAGCACTCATTCATGCTCTGGATGAATCCTCATATCTATTCTGGGATATACTGTATATAAACCTGCATCTGCTGTTGAAATGAATGACGTGCACAAGTGTCTTCTTCTGACATGTTGTGTCTCACTGCATTTCCAATGCTTTTTTAAGTCTCACAATTTTTTTGTGATATTATAATATCAGATACTTAATATTACATTGTATTATAATATATTATAATAATACAGGGTTTACCAGCCTATTATAGTGTTAAAACTGTATTGGTACAGTTGAAATTAAATATGATAAAAGTACATCTCTTTCATTTTTACATATTTTTTTTTATATCCTTATATATCATGATTAAAAAAAAAGGATTATAAAGCAATACAGTGACATAAGCAACATTACACAAGATTGACAGACCTTTAAAAAAATGCCTGCCCAAAAAAAGATGTTTTTTTTAAAATTGCAACATTTGGTTAACATTTTGTAACAGTAGTAACAGTTTTTGTGACGCAATTAATTATTTGTAACTTTATCAACGTGATTTGTACCATTGAAAATTTTTGTAAAAAAAAATTAATTTATAGGCTTTGTCACCTGTTTTTATAACATTGTTTTGTAGTTCTTTAGTTTTATATTAGATGGAATTTTGTAAAACTTGTGTGTATAATATCTGTAATTATTTTGTAACGTTTGTTCGTTCGTCTGCATCTGAAAGTTTTTTTTTAACAACAATTTTCTAAAGGCTTCAAATTTAGGACTGGTGTCAATTTTAGATCTAGAATCTAACTTCAAATCATATTTTCACAATTACTACTCTAAATCATAATTATTTCAATTGTATTTCAGATGCATAAAAAGTAAATCTAGTAATAAATACTGTGCCCATTGTTTCCTAGGTGATCTGGGTGTGTAATAACTGCCGAAAGCAGCAAGAAATCCTCACCAAACCTGGTGATTGGTTCACTACTCCTTCTGGAAAGCCCTCCGGCCTCGGCTCAGCCGTCAGTGAACCATCCGTGTGCCAAACGTCCGGCGATAAGAAACTCCGGTCTCGCTCCCAAGCGCCATCCGACTCCACCACCGCGATCCAAGACCCCAACCGACTCAGTGGGACCGGGACCACACCTGGAAACGACACCCGGTCACGTAGCGAACCACCACGAGACACGTAAGGAAACATATAATAAAGGCAGCATATTTTACAGATGTAACAAATTAGCTAACTGATAAAAAAAAGAAATCTTTTTCAAAATGTATCTGTATCTTCCAGGAGAAATGGACGGGGAGGTGGAGGAGCCGGTCGAGGAGAGCGGCGGCCGGGTCAACCCAAGCTGCAGACCCAGGTGTCCATGGACCGGAACCTGTGGGGGGAGTCCAGGGAGCGCAGGGAGAGCCGGCGACTGACAAAGGGACGCTCTCTGGAGCACGATCCTGTGGTTGGAGGTGGTAGTTTGAGGCGGACAGAGGACGGGGGCTACCACAACGTGGACCACAACGGTGCCACCCCTTGCCAAGCAGGGCTGGTCCCTCATGGAGGCAGAGGACACCCTGTGCCCATGCAAGGTCGCGGCATGGGCGTAGTAGGGGATGGTGTTCGGCCCGGTCAGAGGACGGTGGGTGGGGGGATTGGTGGGCCACATGAACACACCCTTTCTGAGCAAGCCCCTCCCTCTGAACTTAGAGAGCTAACAGGTTCAGGACCTGGTTCAGCCGCTGGCCAGGGACCTGTAGTGAAGCGGACCAAACGGGATAAGTCTGAGAGCATGCTACGCAATGATTCGCTCAGCTCCGACCAGTCGGAATCTCTGCGGCCGCCACCGCCGAGGCCCTACAAGTCAAAACGGGGTCTAGGCGCTGGAGGGAAGAGGCAAACAAGTGTGAGCAGTTCTGAGGAGGAAGGAGGGACCACGCCCGAGTACAGCAGCTGCGAGGACGCCGAGATCGAAAGTGTCAGTGAGAGAGGTGAGAGGCAATTTCCACTTCCTTTCGGGGAAGTTTAATTTCAGAGGGTGTGGACTGTAGTGACATATGTCCGTTCATTCACTCCTTCATCCATCACACAAGATTCTATGGTGCACGTTAGATTTTGGGGGTCTTTTTGAGGAATTGATCCATTTTAACACTGCTTTATGACATTTTATTTTACTGTTTTGGTGGTCAGAGAGCGACCCATTAACTTGTTACCTTGATTTAATTTTACTCCAATCCTCGGGCACAGGGTATGATTGGAGGTCACAGCTCTCAGGCCACTTACACAATAATTCCAGGATTATATGTGGTGATTAGGGATGCGTATTTATAACCAGAGCGTTGCTCTTCAAATCCCGACAAGTCAATGGTTGGGGTATCTCTGAGCAAGGTACCCAATCAATTGCATTGATCAGGTTAACTGGACACTCTAAATGGACCTAAGCCATGGGGGGCCACATCTAATGTGTACTCCTAGTGCTGGTTCCAAGCCTGGATAAGTGGTAAGGTTGAGTCCGGAAGGGCAAATATCGTGATCAGTGAAAAAGCAGGTGATCCGCTATGGCGCCCCCTGGAGAGGTAGCAGCCTATTTAGCTACTATTGTAGTTTTGTGAGTGTGTGATAATACATTTTAAAGACAATAATGTGCCGATAATATTGTGATTTAAATATCTGTCTAATTAATATTTAACTAATATCCAACTAACTAACTTGAATTAGTACTAGGGCTGTCACCTTGTACAAAAATCAAGTTTCTTCAAAGTTATTTTCACAATTTATATTGTTCTGGGTATAGTGTGTGTGTGTATGTTTTTGTATTTGTTGCCTCTTAAGGACCTTTTCTGTCATAAACACTGTGCTTGTGAGGACCATGGAGACCAAAACCTGGTCCTCAGGAGGCAGAACCTCGTTTCTGAGGAACTGGGTGTCTTATAGTGTCCTGTAACAGAACAGCTGTGCAAACCTGAGTGTGCATGTGTGTGCGTGTATTTGAATACTCCCACTTGTATGATGGGGTGTGAACGTATAAGCGTTCAGCGTCTCAGTCCAGCCTGTCGTCTTCATTCAGACTCTGTGTGTGTTCAGTCATCAACAGAGGTAAGACTGTTCTCATTTAACCTGCTTCTTCTGCATCTTTTAACTTTATTTCACCCTGCTATGTCTTTTTTTAGGTGTTTACATTTTCTAACTGTTTGTGTACAGTCCATGCTGCGGGTTTGTGGACAGCTGTCTCAGTGTCTCAGTGAGGAAAGCAGTGTGTATGTTAACATGTGTGAGAGATCAGTTAGAGTTTGTCCAAGAGGGGACACATTTGTGTGCGTGTTAGTTTGTCTCTCGTGGGGCAGTTTGACCCTGGCTGATCCCACTTTTGACCTTGTGTGGCCTCACATTGTCCTCAAGCCTTAGACCACACTAGAGTTCACTCTCTCACCCTGTCATACACTGGAGTAACTACCACCAACAGTCAAGACATTAACCGTTATTTAATGTGTAACATTGACATACATATACCTTATAAGAGACACTTCACAGTACCAGAAACAGAAAACAAAACAAAACAGATTGTTGCTACTTAATACAAAGACTTACATTATCCAATGTACTCTAGATTAAATGCACTATTTAAAAAATAGGTTTGCTGCTTTGTCTCACACTTCAAAAAACCCTTTTTTGCCAGGAAATTTGACTTTCAGTCACTTTCACCCTCCTGCACCAAAGTCCATAGAGAAAATCATGGTTTTAGCTCACAGGGACACAGGAGCTACTGTCTATTGCTGTCTCACTTGGTACATTTGTGTCACTTTGGTAAATAAAGAATTTGAAATACAGAACACACAAAAAGACATATTATAACTTCCTGAAAGAGGCAGCAGTGGATGAACAACTCCTGCATGCTGTGGCTGTAAAATCACTGATTTCCTCTATTGGTTCTGGTACACAGTGAGCCGTTCACAAAGCAGCATATACTAAATGTTTCCAGCCAGAAAAGCAGCAGTTTAACAGTCAAATTTAATGTCAAACATAGTCTTAAGATATTGTAGACTTAAGCTGGAATACATTTATTATTATATATCACATTAGCTCTTTGTAAAAAAGCAAAAATATGTGCTTTGGCACAAGTAAACCAGCTCGACCTTTGACCAAAATGGAATCTCTAGGGACACAAAAGTTATGTTGCCTGTTTAAAGATATCGTTTGGAAAATGAAACAATTTTTAGCTTTTTATTTGTCGTGATTCCTGCTTCGACTTTACAGTTCCCTCGCTTTAAAGCCATTTTACAGTTAGACCCAATAACCTTGACAATTTTTAATATGCACAGTGCATGGGACTGTAGCCATGCTCATGCTATATCATAATGGCATCACTCTATCCCGAAGCCAACATCAATAAAGTGTGGCACATCCGATGGAAAGAGGGTGCGCGCAGCACCGGCTTTTGGACCCAGACCAGACGCTGTGACATCGCTCAAGTGGAGGTTTATTATGAGAGTGTCCTGTCAGGCTGGGGTTTTAAACACACCATTGTGGCAGTGAGATGCTGCTTCCTTTTTTAGCTCGAGTCTAGGGCCCCGACCGGCTCCTAGATGCGGTTCCTGGCAGTGGACGAGCGGAGCGTCCAGGCATGTAAATCACTGTAAGATCAGTGCAGGAAAATATGCAGCCGCAGTACAGTAGATGTGATTATGATCTGCAAACGTCCTCCTGCCTGCATGAGCACATGAGCTTCAGAGTCATCATCTGATTGGAAGGAAGGATGAAGGAGACAACACAAAACATGCACTTTGAGTTTCTACAACAAACTGTTTTGTTGTAGTTCCTAATTTTAAGGAAATAATTCAGTTTGATTGGTTGTACGTGGTGACAGTTTGTACAGTCACTTAACGAAAGTCCAACCTTATAAAATGTACTCTTTATCTCATAGTTGGACAGTCTTTTCCAGCTGAAAAATCAAGTTTCTAAACCACTTTCTACCAAACACCAAATTCCATACAGAAAATCAGCATTTTTAGCAGGCAGGGAAACAGTAGCTGTTGGTATATTTCTCCTCTGTTTTTAAGTTTATGCCACAAATGTTAACTCTAAATGAAGGATTTCACTCACGCAAGTCACAAAATAACATGTTAGAACTTAGTAGTGAGGGCAGAAGTGGGTGAAAAACTCCTGCGTGTTATTATGTAAAATCGCTGATTTTCTTGATGGACTTTGGTGTGGGGAGCGAGCGTTTTACAAAGCAACACAAAGTTTGGTTTCCATTTGGAAAAAACACTGTCAGACAGTGAGATAATGTTGTGGACCATATTGTTAAGATACTGCAGACATCATAAACTGGTGTAACCTTTAGTTAAGTGTAAGTTCAAGTTGATATTCCCTCAAGGTTTTAGAGTTCCTAAAATAAACAAAGACGCCACCTGTTTTTCTCTCTTTTTACTCTGTAACTGGACTAAATTTGGTTCACAATATTAAGTTTAATCTATTATACAATAAAAAAAATGACCCGTTATAACTCTTGCTTCTTGAAAATGCATAAAAATAATCACTCTTTCTGACCCCACACCCAAAATAATGTGAACGCTTGAATTTGGAAACGAGAACTTTGGTTGCGTCGTCTGGGCTGCTTTGCTTTGAGATTACATAATCTCACTATAAGTTGTCACAACTCATTAACCTCATTGTCTCCTGGCTCCCAGGAATGCTTTGGCTCTGTTTAACTCTGTGTCATAACAGTGTCGTTGATATCCTGCACACATTCCATCAGCACCCCGTGGCCCAAACTGTCCCACAGGACGTGGGGAAAATACACCAGGAGAGTCTGGAAAGACACTGTTAGTGTGTACATACACTATACTGTACGTACACCTAATGATTTGCTGTGAAACTGTGCTTTTTTGCTAATTTGCGAAGATAAAAATCCACTCTCCCAAAATGTATTCGTCTTTTTCTTCAATTGTCATGAGCTGACTTTGCTGCAAGTTGAACACGACCCATTCAAATCATGTCATAGAAGTATTTATGCAAACAAACACCAAACAAATCACATCAGAAAAAGTCCAAATGAAGCTCTTAAACATGGACATTTGCCCGTTTTTCTCAGGTTATTTGAATTTGAAAACTTAAACCAACTAAAATGAAAATATTTCACTCAAGTAAAAATACTATTATTGTGAGAAAAAAATGTTCAGCCAATTAGCTGTAATTAGAGTTCAATAATCTCAAAATCTACTCAAGTAAAAGTTCAAAGTTGTTCATTTAAAATGTACTCTGAGTAAAAGTTACTTAGTTACTCACTTTTTGAACAGTGGTGGTTGTTGTTTATGTTCTTTTTAACTAGTTAAACTAGTTGTTTGGCAGAATACCTTAACAAATAAAAGTAAATTAAGAAAATAAACAAAATTAAAATATCTTGTATATATTTTACTTTTATTCAAGGCATCAATTATAAATTATAACTAACAAAACCAATTCATTGTATTTGTTATTTTCCACTTAGTCCACTCTAGTTTACTTTTACTGTGTCAAACTCAACATTTACCATTTTGTCTGTTTTCCACATTAACCCTGGAGCAAATTCCACAACATCTAATCTGCACTGTATCTGCGAGGGATTTTTTAAAAGGGCTTAGCTGTCCTTCGTTGTCTCCATGGCCTCAGTGGACGACTCTGAGCCGGGGTTTTCTGATTCTGAGGTTATACATTTTCTAATTGTAGCTCAGGCCTGATTATTCAATAAACTCAGCCTCACTGTAAACAAATACCTTTGTGAAGAAGAAGAGCCCCCAAATTTGGCCGAGGCTGTGTATAAAGAGGTCTCATGCTGGTATGTGCTGTGTATACAGTGTGTGTGTGTGTAGAAGAAGAGGATTTACATCCTCACAGTCTGAGCCGGTGTCTTCTCTCTCACAGGTGACTGGGAGTGTTACCCGCATGACCCCACCGTATGGCACGTAAGTCACTATTTACCCCAGGGATCAGCAAGCAAATTCAATTCAATTCAATTTTATTTGTATAGCACCGAGTCACAACATACATTATCTCAAGGCTCGATACATAGACAACGTCATCAGGATTAGAGAAACCCAACAACTGACACGATGAGCAAACAGGCATCAGTGGAGAGATAAAACTGACGGAACCAGACTCAAAGATGTGTGCCAATGTGCCAAGACAGGTTGGGGTGAAAGGAAAAAATAAATAAATAAGTAAATAAATAAATAACAATGGTGATCATATGATAATATTAATAATAATAGCCTTGAAACTGGATCTGGATCCTGCAACCTGTAAGATGAGGACACAGAGGGAGGACAGGAAGGAAAGACACAATCCAATGTGGTGCAGGGCCAATTTTCTTGTAAGCAATTAAATATTTGGGCCAAAACATCGTATGGTATCGTACCAAAGTGCCTTAAAATGTCTTCAGTCACAAACAAAAAACCCATGTTTGCTGCCTTAAGCTAACACTACTGTGGATTTTATGAAGACAAATGTGTGTGAGATACTTACTGGTACTGTTAATAATTGTTGTGCATCATTTAAATTTTAAGAATTACTGCTTCTTCTTTGAGCCTGCACATATGTTAAAAGTTATAATAGTAGACATTTACTCCCCAAACATGGCTGTCTCCATGACAACAGCAGTGTTTTTGTCATTGAATAAGTTCATATTTAAGATCAGATTTGTTAAATCTTCTGCCGGGCCCAGATACTGATGCTGGTGGGCCCAGTTTTGGCCCACGAGCCACCTATTGCTGACCACCGCTTTACTGTTTTTCATGTTAATTTTTAAATCAACATTTTAAAAATTAAAGCTATTTCATGTAAAGTACAGTGTCATGCGTTTAAGTGTGAGTGTATTTAGCTGTTTATTTTTGTTATTACAGTCACAGCGTCCTCAGTCTGTCCGAGTGGACATGTCTTGTCTTGTCTTGTCTTGACTTGCCCTGTCTTCCGCCTCAGCATCCTGTGACCTGGCAGCCGTCCAAGGAGGGAGACCATCTGATCGGCCGAATCACCCTGAGCAAGAGGAGCGCTGCGATGCCTAAAGAAGCTGGGGCTCTGCTGGGGTTAAAGGTCAGTGTTGGGACCCTCAAATGTTGTCCACTCGCTGGCGTCCAAGACGTGATATGATTCTAATATGTCTCTTTTGCTTGTTGTAGGTGGTGGGGGGCAGAGTAACGGAGTCAGGGAGATTAGGTGCCTTCATCACGAAAGTCAAAAAGGGCAGCTTGGCTGACGTGGTGGGACATCTAAGAGCAGGTAGACCGGACTGTGTCACCTACGTCACTGTTTACAGGGGTTACCGTAATGACAAGTATATGGGCGCAAAGCTCTATTTCTTTACTCCGGTATCCATTCATCTCACATCGTCACAAGTGGTCTAGGAGTTACGGTAATGAGACAACAGCATTGGTAACAGAAGGGTTAAATTAGAGCTTTTCCTTCTTAAAGTGGCAGTTTATACGTCGTTTCCTTCTACTGCCGGGTCAAAGACCGGTAAGGATATTTTGGTGCATTCACAAAACGCCATGTCTGACTCTAGTCTGACTAAGTATGTACATGCAGGAGTAATCAGACTCTGAATCGCATTATCCAGATATGTTAGTCTGACTAAGACTGGCTGGATTTTAGCCGGACTAACGTGTTTACATGACATTAATCAGACTTTTAACATGCATGTAAGCGCACTGAGTGATGGCTATGGGGGGTAAAGCTGTTTAAACCCCTGGTTCTCAAACTGTGGTGTGTGTACCACCAGTGGTACGCAAGCTTCCTCTGGTGGTACATCAGAAATACTGTTTTACTGTATATACCAGGGTACAGTATGATCTGATCAGTAAGAGTTGATAACGTTGTGATGATAATGGTGTTAGTTCAAGAGCTCAATATTTTCTCAGGTGGGACCTGGTATAAAAAAGTTTGTTTTGGTAAGAAGGAGCACAAGAAAATTAAGAGTTATCTTCATCCATATGCTCTTTTGAAAAGCCGCTGATAACCCCCGACACTTCACGTCCACCTTGGTGAACAGAAAATGGCTGCTGTACATCATGTTGACAAAAAAATATATAAATGCATGTGTGATTCCAGGGGATGAGGTTTTGCAATGGAACGGAAAGTTGTTACCTGGCGCAACTATGAAGGAAGTTTACAACATCATCCTCGAGTCTCAGGCCGAGCCTCAAGTGGAGCTGGTGGTATCCAGACCTATAGGGTAAGTCTGGAGTCAAACGCTCCCCGGCACATTATCGGTGCCGCACTCTCATACTTTTATGAGTCACCCTCTCTCTCTCTGCAGGCTGTGCGTTTGCGTTCAATTTAACCCTTTACTTTTAAAAAAAAACAACAACCCAAAAAAACGCCACAGCGTTGACGGCGGCAGTGGCTCTGACTCAGAGTTGGCTAACCTCAGCAGGAAAAGAGAGAGAAAAGACAGTGATGTTTATTTGTATTTTGACTGTGACTGTGCCTCTGCATTCGAAATATTAAAAACACCCGACCATTACCTCCTCCTCCTCCTCCTCCTCCTCCTCCTCTTGCTGCTGCTCCTGTGAGCTGCCAAGTTAAGCAACGAGGACACTGCCGTTTTATCTCGTATGTCCCCTTTAAAAAAGAACCCATGCTTCATTCCCAACCATCGTATCGACCAAATAAAATCATCTGTAGACTGTAAAAGAAAACTTCTGTGAGTGCTGTATAGATAATTTACTTGTACATGCAAAAATGTACCTTTAAGGGAATAGATTTGTGTTTTTTTAAGTGATTATATGTTTGGAAGTCTCTCCGACTGAATAATGCCATTTGAAAGTAGAAATAGTCTTGAAAGAAAGAAATGCTCCATTTAATGTTGATTCATCGTGAAGTTCTTATTGATTTTATTCTCCGCGTGTGAGATTGAATCATACGAGCCGTATTGAACCGTAGGAAATGCTGGTCTGGAACCTTTTTTTTTGTTTTTTTTTAAACAATTAATTGGAGAAATAAATGGAAACATAAATGTGCATGTCAGCAAAAGCTACAGACCTGTTAAACTGTGGCGTACTGACTGAAAGGAGGTTTCAGAACAATGGAAATGTGCTAAATTTACAGTGGTTCTAAAAGGAAAATCAACAATCAGAATTTATTTACTCTTTAAAGATCAAATTTAATGTAATTCCTCAAGTGATTGTGTATTGCTGTTTTCAGGTGTCAGAAATGTACTAGCTGGGCTTCCATACTTATTATTTTGATTAAAATAAACTCTTTGTATTGAGTTAATATGTTTTTTTTTAAAGAAATACTCACTGTTTCTCCACCCTCTCTTAAGATTTGACTTAAATTGGTTTTTGTTGGGTAAAAAAAGTTGAATTTATTAATTTCTCTCCAAACACTTGCAAAGGGTGTGTAGAAAATATCAGTAAGTAAACTGCCCATTTTTTCTTAAGTCCCTTTTTTTCCTTTTTTATACTCACGCATTGAAAATAATTTTGGTTTTGCTGGTGCCATTTTGCATCTCTGTGCGACCTGAACCGAGTCCTTTTTAGTCGGGACATCAAGTTGTATATTGAATATTGGCTCTGTGATAAAAAGATGCATTATCTCCCCCCAAAAAATTAAACTTGATCGTAACTGATGCAAAATGGCGATTGTGAAACATTGCAAGCTTCTTATTGCTTGGGCTTCCTCTCTTTTTACTCTTCGTAAAGTCTGAGGATCCCAAAGTGAACAAAAAAAAACGAGCTGTGTTAAATAAAACATATATTTCTCACTTGGTTTGAAAGTTTGGACATTGGAATTAGTATTTATTTGAATTATTTGCTTTAAATTTTTTTGGTTTTGTTGTTATTTTTGGAATGGGCTCCAGGGCTGCATGAAACACTTATCAGTTAAATGTTTGAATTTAAAAACCGGAAGTTGAACTTCATACAAAAAAATAATAATGATAATTCAACTTTTTTTTTCTTTCTTTCTTTCCAAGAGTGAAATAATCCTTTCATTGTAGCTACAGAGTTGGAGCTGAGAGCCAGTTAGCCCAGTTGCTACCGGTGCTCATGCTAAGCTAGGCTAAACATGTCTCAACTCTACTTCTTTTCTTTACACATCTCATAGTGCGTTCCAGTCTTTTGAAACTTTAAAGTCAGAAATTGCAAGTGGAATAATCCCTGAAGTTGTAATTTCAATTCCTCTAATCCCCCTTCACCTGTGAGTTCACACTTCAAGATGGCTGCTGGGAGTAAAAGCAGTAGTTTTTACTGTCTTTTTTCACACTTTCATCTTTTTGTGTCTTACACACAGTACTGTCCTCATGGTGTCTGTGGACATCGTTACTATACAGTGTTTTAATGTTTGAAATGCCCTGAACTGTGTTTCACAGGTGGACTACATGTGCTAGTTAGCTAGCAAGCCTAGCTTGTTTTCTGACTTGTAAGGTTCTGTGGAAACTGGAGCGCACTAAAGGTCCATTTATACTCAATTTCCGTCCGTTTTCCGTACGTCCGTCTGTCCCAAACATTACCCCAGTACTAATTTGAAGAAAGAGCTTATTTTTTGTTTTGCTTGATCCAAAAATAGACTGAAATACAAGCTAGTTGGCGGTGGAATGCAAGACCACAACATGTAAGTTTTCTATTATTGGTGTGGAGGAACATTTTCAATATTTCTGTTTTAGTTTTCTTTCTTTTTTTTTGTAAATGCTTAGTTTTAGCTTAGTTTTCCCAATGGAATTGCTCCATTTTGTCCTCCATCGTAAACTCCCGTACGAGGCGAACACAATGACGGACAACGAAGTGAACGCAAAGTACGGACGAGCGGCTCTGTCCTTCTCCGTGTCCGTCTTTTGCGTAGAGTATAAATGGGCCTTAACTCTCAGAAAGAAAGCAAATGAAGACAAAATCTCTGTTGTGTGGTTGTAGAAATCTCCCAATTTGAATTCCATAAATGACACCGATAAGAGTGACACAGATTACCGTGCTTTCCCTTTTGTTTTACACACAGCGTGTACAATGGATTCTGGTGTTTTCCTGTAATTGTGGTGAGAACAGACTTGAGCTACAGTATTGGCAGCGGCGCTCAGCCATTATTATTCAGATGATGATGATGATTGGCTGGACAGAAACATAATGAGTCTGGGAAACACTGCAGTCAGGAGAAGAGCCTGGTTTGCTTTTGCTTCTCTCTGCTGTTTTTGACCACATAACATTGTGTTAACAGTGCGACTTTCTTCCAGTAAAACTGCTAGCACATTAACATGCATGTAAAGCCTGTGCATCAAGAACACGACAACGTTTATTTCGTCCAGTTAGTTGCTGGTAAGTAAGTGAGCAACTCACATGTGTCTTTGCTGCTTCTTCTTTTTCAGTGATATCCCAAGAATCCCCGACACGTCCCACCCTCCATTAGAATCTAGTAGGTATCTCCTGTTGCTGTGTGTGTGTTTGTGACAGTTTTTATATATAATATATGTACAGTTTATTTGTTTTTATGTGTGCTTTTCTTGTGTAATTTGTAACAAAACCTAAAAATTAAAGGAGCTGTAGGTAAACCTTGGAAGAAATTATTTTGGTAGCAAAAGCTGAAGATACAGTTGTTAAAATTCATTTTTAGAAGGGTAAACTCACCTGCTTGTATGATCTGGTGTTGTTTTATTACCCCTAAAATTAGCGTCAGGTCTATGGAGGTGGCCATTTAGAACCACCATGTTTTTACGGTAGCCCACGATGGACAAACCAAAACATATTTTGAGTTTTAATGCCAAACAAAGTTTACATAGGCTACAATCTGCAACTTCACCACTTAATGTTGCTAAATTATACAAATTATAACGTACCTTTAATACTTTTTAACCATAATTTATATGGTTTAGAGCAGAGGTCTCAAACTCACGCCATATCATGTTATGACTTATGTCTGTTTTTGTTTTTTTTATGTATTTATTTTGCATCATAAATACAGTATATGAACAAAAGTATTGGGATGTCTGACCATTACACCAACAGGGATTGTAATAACGTATTTAAATACATGTACAATACCATTTTAAGCTCATATCCCCTACCCCTTCTGAATGGTTGTTTTGTTTTCCCAAAGCTTTGGATTGTTTTTCTCTTGATTAGCCATTAGACCAGATTTGTTTTTTCAGTGGCCCCTTGGTCATTTGAGTTTGATAAGCTGCTCTCTGACGTAATTTATCTAGAAATTAATTTGCGACCTACATCTGTGACGTCTGTCAAAAGGCGAGTTAAAAGGTTTTTAGCATAAATCATTTGGATATTTCATCGTTCAGCCCTTTTATTTATATACGGTGCAGAACAAACTTCTAAACAAAAGCCTACTTGACTCAAAGTAGGACAGAAGCATGGTCATTTATCACGGTGACAGGTTAGCCGTGGAATAGTCTGTGCTCTCTTTTAACGTGACACTTTCTAACAGGGGAACTCTCGACGCCGTGTTTTACATAAACATGAACTCTTTTCATGTTGGAGTTGGACCAGATTTTTACCCCTGCGCTCTTTAACAAACCTCACCCATTTTTCCTCGTCTAAACTTGTTTGTCCTCTTTGAGAGAAAAAAAAAAAGGACTTTGTCTTCTTGAGGTTTCAGGATTTGTTTTGTGTTTTTGTTGTTGTTGTTGTTGCCGTCTTCATAGCAGGTTCCAGTTCTTTTGAGTCACAGAAGATGGAGAGACCATCCTTAAATGTCCTGTCTCCCTCCAGTCCCGGGATGCTCCAAGACGCTCCGCAGTTAATGCCGGGGCAGCTCTCAGTGAGTGTGTCAGGACGTCGGATTTATCCCAGAAAACCTCAACAAAATACTACTTTAAAATTGTTTGTATGTTTCTCACACAGGTGAAGCTGTGGTACGACAAAGTGGGTCACCAGCTAATAGTCAACGTGATGCAGGCTGTAGATCTTCCGCTTCGACCGGACGGGCGGCCTCGGAGCCCCTACGTCAAAATGTACTTCCTGCCTGACCGCAGGTACGAGAAAATGCTTTCAAAACAAAAATTAAATCTAACGGGACTCAGTTTGATTGGGCGGAGAAATTACGAAAACCTTCACACCTTCATTTGGTTTACTTTTGTAACCGGACCAAAGCGCCTATTACCCTGAAACAAGCACTGACCAGGAAGAAGAAAATAGCACGAGGAAGTAGAAAAGCAGGTTCATTGATTTGCCAGGATCAAAAACCGGAAATCCATCCCCTTAGCTGGCTTGTTCACCACAAAAACAAACAATGGAGCAACACCAAATTTGGGTTTTCTGCTTTTACTTTGGTGTTCAAACCTACTTAGTTTCTCACAGGAAGTTGTCCAGTATGAGCAGCAGGCGAGTCATGGAAGTTAGTTAGTGAAAAGATTTGAGGAATTAATTGGCAAAAATATTTGGAAAAAAATCAACATATTTCCGAAGCCTTTATTAAATGCTGATTTTTTTCATTTTTTCAAAAATATTTGGAGCATACAATGTGGACAAATATGGTTAAAGGAGTTATATTGGCTGTGATGTCAAGACCATCATGTTGGACTCAGGTTGTGAGTCCAACAGGAACAACAACAATTCCTTTATTTTAAATAATATATTTTATCCAAACAACTGGGAATCACTGAGAGGAAGCTGTAGAATCACAGTTGAGTTAGAAGCAGCATCTAGTGGCTGTTTAAGGAACTGCAGGTTCCTGCATCTCCTCTGATGCTGGTGCAAACTGTTCAAAGAGTAACCTCAGCTAAATGTCACACCAGATTCAGACCCACATAAATCCCACGGGTGGAATGTATTTAGATGAATTCAGGAATCCAAAGATTTCTTTTAGTTGCTTCTTGACTTGGTCGAGCGACTGCAGGGGAAGGAATGTGATTGGCTGATCATCTGTATCGTGTGAACACACAGCGACAAGAGCAAGCGGAGGACGAAAGCCGTGAAGAAGACCTGCGAGCCCAAGTGGAACCAGACGTTCGTCTACCCTCACGTCCACCGCAGGGACTTCCGCAACCACATGCTGGAGCTGACGCTGTGGGACCAGCCCAGATCACCGGAGGAGGACAGCATCTTCATGGGAGAGGTATCTCACAGGCGACTTTCATCTATATGTGGATATAAAGCTTGAATGCTTAAAATACAGTTACATTAATACATTAAGACTAATGAAAATTGAAAACAATGAAATTAACTATAAATATGGTCAAATAAGGCTTAAAATTAAAGACGTGCTATTGTCTTTTTTTTAAATGTAATTTTGTCAATTCCATGTATTATTTTAGTCAATACATGTATGTATATATATATATATATATATATATATATATATGATATTTTTATATATATATATATGATATTTTTTTATATATATATATATATATATATATATGATATTTAGCATATTTAGAGAGGAGAATGAGCAGACAGTTCATTAAATAACCAAGCTATGAAGAAGATTATCTCCATGTTCCAGGAGCAGAAAAGCCACAACAACTTTATAAGGCGTCATGTGTACCTTATAAAGTGGCTGCCGAGTGTACCTGATATACAACACTCAACACTTTCTCTTAAACTAAAATATATATTTATATATTGTTAAGTACTTGATCAATACTGTAAAAATACTATTAAAAAGTTTGAGAACCACTGTTCCAGGGTAAAGGGAAAACTTGGAAAAGCATTAACTGAAGCTGCAGGTGTTCAGGTCTTTCCCTTAGCACAACATCATGTATATGAACTGTGTCGACTGTGACCAGATCCTCATAGAGCTGGAGACGGCGTTACTGGACGACAAGCCTCACTGGTACCCACTACAAACCCACGATGTCTCATCCATACCGCTGCCCCAACCGTCCCCGTACCTGCCCCGACGTCACACACACACAGAAACACCCGGCAAGAAGCTGCAGCGTAAGTTTCACATTGTGTGTTTGTGTATTTGTGTGTGTGTGTCTGTGTGTACGTACAAGTATCACAAATTGCCCCAACTATATGACATGTACATGTTAATGTTAACGTCTGTTTTCATTGCCCTCCCTAATACCGCACCTTTGCCTGCAAGTGTGCATTCATATATGTGTCCACATATGTGTGTGCGTGTATGTGTGTTTATCTCCATGTGTGTGTGTCTGTGTCTGTGACCGTTTAGGTTCACAGCGTGTAACAGAGCCTGAATTTGATGAGGGTACAGCAGTAGTGTCTAAAGGTGGGTGGGGACCGTTTCCACGTGTTACGTTAGGTGTTACATAAGTGTTCAGACCTGGTGTTAACGAGGGCCGGGTGCCAAGAAATGGGACTTTCGGATTCCTATTTATACCGATTTGAAAGATCTGATATCGATTCATTAAATCCTTCGTTGGAGTTGTATAAATATGTCTCGTATTTTAGATCTTGTGCAAATCTCTTCAGTTGAGTCCCGAAAAACTTCCACACTAGACTTTTCATGTCGTAATTGTCGGTTTAAGTCTATTTGTGTCTTTTGTGGTCACCACAAAATCACTGTTTTCACCTTCTGATGAGTAAAAAAAAAAGAAGCCCAAACTTGGTAATTACTTCAAACGAGCTTGATGTACTTCTAGGCTGGATATATATATATATATATATATATATATATATTTTGTTTTTAGCAAGAAATCCACATTTTCTATAATATGAAGCATTAGTTCTGTGAACTAATTAATTCAACTGGTCTGGAAACTGAAATGTCTTTAAAATGAATCGATATCAAATCAAAATTAAATGTCAAAAATCTAATCTAATTGTGAATTAGAATCAAAACTATTCAGGGAAATGAGTTGCGATACCCAGCCCTACTATTAACATCCATCCTGAGTGATCTGATTACAGGTGGACAGCACGAACTACAAGTGTGAACGACCCCAAATGTCCTGAATGTGTCTCCAGATTCCAATGTCCAAGAACTAAATAATCTTGAGACGTCGCACAGTGTTAATCTGTTCTATGGTTAAAACTCCAACCTCTTCTAAGCTCAAGTACAAGTAGAATAATAAGAGACAGTCATAATAAACAGAAATTACACACATTTGTGTTTGAATTTAGTGCAAAACGAACGCAAGTCCAATCACAGTTTGGTGACTGGCGACACATCCGGTTCACATTTGAATGCCAGGTGTAAACAACCTTCACGTCACTAGATTTCTCAGGTTGAATGTGAACTCCAGGTCTGAACGGGGTCGTACAGTGTATCCCAAAGCTTTTCATTTTTAATTTGTGTTCTTTATGTAACACAAAATGAATTTACTTGAACTTTTCGACAGCCTATTGAACGTAACTTGGCGTAAAAAGGTCTTCAGGAGTGCCTGGGAAACACTGTCCTGTGTTGGTCATGTTGATACAGGCTCCTCTGGACGCCTCTGTAAAAAAAGAAGTCTCGTTTAAACACAGTTAGAAGATTTTCTAACTCGTTTGAGACTCAAAAGATAAAACACTAGCATGCAAATGCTCTGCTTTCTCTATGTGTTTATGTTTTTGTGTTACTGTTTGACTTTAGAATTCTGTGTCTGTGTTACAGTTGAACTTGGCAAGATTTCGATTGGTTGACAAATTGGGGCTATTTTTCCTCAAATCTTACTCCATATTTCTTTGATGCTCAGCTCTGAGGATATCTACATTAAACCTATATACAAACCTATACCATGAGTCGTCCATGGTAAATTTTTAGAATTTCACAAACAAAATGAAAAACATAATCTTGAAGTTATGGCTGCGTTATCAACAAGATAGAACTGAAAAAAAGCTGAATTTAACGGGCAAAAAACCCAAAAAACTCAAAAGCAAGACATGGCAGCTTTATAATTGATAACAGTTAAGAATTGGAAACATTTAAAGACCCAATTTTTAACCCAGTTATAAAAATGAAACCGAGTACAGAAAAATAAGAGCAATAAAGTAGAGCACAGAAGAGCATAAAACATTAATTTGCTGTAAAATTATGAAAACTGCATGCAGTGCAAGTGAAAGATTCAAATTAAAAAGTGCGTTAAAAAAAGGTCAATCATAAGCAAATGAGTTAAAATATTTTTAACCTAGATTTAATAATATTAAAAGACACACAAGGAGGAGAGGTTATATAGCTAACATAAAATCCTATAAAAATTAGGAATACAAAAAAAGTAGAAAAAAACAAAAGAACAGGAAACTGACCAAAACAGAACAGATGAAGCAACAAAGAGACTAAATACACACGGAAGGCAGAGATAATTACAATAATAATTAGTGTAGCTAATATTAAATTAACAAGTGCTTTATTTACAGAAAGAGAAAACATAAATAAATAAACATAAATAAAGTACAGCTAACGGCCTACGCTGAGCACGGACACGCTTTTCTTTCCTTTTTTCTTTTGGAAACGAAGCAAGTGACCTCAATCATTACAAAAGCCCAACACAGACACTTTCAAGGCTGATCAGCGTCTGTATTTTTATCCTCACGCCACCAAAGAAAGAAAAAGACTTGTTATGAAACTTCATTGTCAAAACACAGCAACACAGTGAGGGGAAAAGAGTTTTTTATTAAGACTCTGTGACCTTGAGACTGCGATTCTTCTGTCGCAGCTGCAGTAAAGTTTGAGTTTCAGTGGCGTCAAGATCTACAGGTGCGGCCAATGAGGTCTTAAAATGGCGTCATGTTCACGATACCAATAATATCATGATCCAACGATTCTGTGATAATCAATATATCACAAGACGATATCTGTCTCACTGAAGAAAACAAAACATTAGCATAAAAAGTGCAGGATGATGTTAACATCGATGTCAATATGTTGTGATACTATTTACAGCCCACTTAGCTTACTTAGCCACCAACTGAAAAACAATGGGGTTAGGGTAACCTGCATTTAACACTTTTTGGGTGTTTTTTTTGGAAACAGTGACAAAGTTCTATTAATGAAACATTAGCCAACTAGCAAAGTCAAACTATCTGAAGCTAAACGTTGGCCTCAACTCACTTTATGCCACTAAATGTCATATAAACTCCACGCTAACTGTAATATCTTGACTTTTGTGTTCCTATTTTTGATGTTTCTGAGTGAAGCTCCTGTAGCAGAAATAAAAACATCTTTCTCTCAGACTCAGAGATTAGCATCCGACCTACAGTTTTGCCAAAGTCTCCTCTCCTTCATCGTCTGTGATTTAACAAACCGACCGACTCCGTAAAGGTTGATTTATTATCCCTGCACATATGTGTTGTTTAACATTCACGCATGCACATGTGCGCGGTCACTCTCGCCCAGCAGCGGATGGGCGTGGCAGGGAGAGGCAGCGGGAGCCCTCGTCGACGCTGGAGGTGCCGGATCAGCAGAGGACGCCATCGCATCACGTACGATCCCGCTCCGTCTCCCCGAAGCGCGAGGAGCAGGGACGAATCCGATCCCGGCCTCCCAACGTTCCCACGCAGAGGTGAGCTGTTGGTTCCACTCAGATTTTCCCTTTTATTAAACGGGATACGTCAATTTTTGGGCATTTAAAGTGATTGTGAAATCCTGATCCAATATGAACCGCAGAGTTGGTTGTAAAACATTCATCATTTGAACTTTCTTGTGTGTTTGAGCCAAAATTGCTTAATTTTGTGGCTCAGTTACATCTAAGACAGGGGTCTCAAACCTACCAACCTGACATCCTTTTTTCTTTTCTTTCTGTCCAGGAGTTTGGACGACGAGCTTCCTCACAGTCGCCGCTCTCGTTCTCCAGCCCGCTTCTACGACTCTGCCAGAGGTCGCCACCAGGAGGAGGAGTACCTGGACGACAGGTGTGTCTCTCTGCTTGAGCTCGGCTTGTTGATTCTGAATGTTTTGGCCTGAACGGAGTAAAAGTCACCAGAGTTGTTTCCACTGTTACGCTGCAACTGTGCTTTTGTCGCTGTGTAACGCTTCTACCTGTGTGAGTGCAGTCGGAATGAGTCAATAGATTTGTGTGCGGTTTGTTTACCTTTCAGAGTGAATGCTAATCAAGAGCATTTATAGAAGTCAAAAACATTTCACAAAAACAGAATCCCACAATTTCTGCTAGATGGTAATCCTGCAACCTTTCTGTTATTGCTTGTTCAGAATCTAACTGTGGGTAAAGAGTTTTAAGGCACTAATAAAATAAAATAAGTCTAAATTGAATGAAAGTAGAGAGTAAAAAGTAAGGTTACCTTAAAATGTTCTTAGCTAATGGCTACGCTAACTGCTGGAAGAGCGTATGTTCCAGTTATTCGGCAGAAATGAAGGTGGAGGTCTAGTACTGAAACATTGCATCAATACAAATATTAATTATTTAATAAATGGTTGGGCGAAAGTCTCCTTAATTGCTACTTAAATATCGACTCTTTTCCCCTCGCATTTAGCAGGAAATTATCATGTTAGCACTAATGTCAATGAGAGCCAAAGCCAATAAAAACCTTGACTATACTTAGTAGGTAGCTGAATAAACCAGTTTAAATTCGGATTAAACTGTTTTCTACCAGTTATAAATGGGTTATAAATGGAAAAACTCTTCATCAGGATTATTTAGACTCCATTTGGTCTGTTTAGTCTTTATATTTAAGAAACAAATCAATAATATTACTTCATCTGAAGACGGAGTGCATTAATTTTGCAGAATTAACATCAAAAAGTATTTCTGGGATTTTGTTTTTGTGTAATTTTAAATATATCTTTATTGTCATCACAACACACACAATAGTGCAGTGAAACGAGATGAGGTAGTGAGGTATTTCACATATTTTGTTGCTATTTAATAGTAGAATATCTTATTTTAATGCTTTGTGGTACAGTAGCTATTCATAGATTGGCTTCACAGAAACCTGTGGCATTCAGTCTGTGGTACTTGACAGTGTGTGTGTGTGTGTGTCACACGTGTGTGTGTGTGTGTGTAAATCAAATCAGCAACAGCTTCTCTTTCCTCTTCACTCTCTTCTCTGCTCTCCTGGTGTTTTTTGACTGTTGTTAATTTCCTCATTTGTCATCCATCCCCATGGTAACGACAGTGAGATCATCATGATCCACCAGTCAATGCGAGGCAAAAGTGCCGAGTGCCTCCACACCAGGTAAAATGGCCAATCATGACGTTTTCTTTATATTTGGGTTTGTGGAAGTTTGCTACTGGATCAGATTTAATGGAGTGTGTGTGTGTGTGTTGCAGTAACAGTAGTAGTAGTAGTAGTACTATTTATTATGTAGTAGTATATTATAATGATTGTGTCTGTTTGTAGTTTTCTTTAAAAATGTTCCTTCACTGGAAATACAGTTTGAAAATGACAAGGCAAAGGCACAAAAAACCCACATAATCAAAGGTAAATGTATGTACTTGAACAATATCAATAACAAAAATATGCATAATTCATTCATAATACTTAAATGACAATTCAACTGTCTACATCTACATTTACTGCTAGTTTTGGTGTGTTAGAAGACTTTATACAGTCTTTAAAATGTAAGATAACAAACTAAAGGCAACTTATGACAACAACAGCAGGTGTAAACTAGGAATGACCCGATACTATACTCCTGGTACTGGTCAAAAATCACTTGATTGGAAACATAAACATATCACATAAAAGCATCTCTAGACACAGACTGTAAAAAAACGGTAACAACGTTGTTAACTTCACTAATTTCATATTTGTAAGCAGAATAATTGTTACACTGGTGCAGCGTTATGATTGTAAAATGCCAGTTATGGCTAAGTGCTAAGTTAAAACAGCTTAGTAGATACCTGTATTGGACTGATATTTGTATGTGAACATTATTAAGATGGCGATATCAGACACAAAACAGTGGTATCAAAGCATTCTTAGTGTAAGCATGACACAAAATGTAGGTTGTCATATAATCAGAGGAATTCAAGAATATGCTTTTTAACAGGGGACAATGTCAAAGTCAGTGAGTGTTCAGGGCTTTATGGTTTAGGAAGGACATTAGGAACTGAGCCTTTATATCATTTTTTTCAAATTGCACTACTGCCTCTGTACCACAAGAGGTCATTACAGCCCCATGCTTGAGCTTCCTAAACAGTGATTCTCAATAGGTTGATGCTCCTCAACAACCAGACCAGCTGTAGTTTGTCAAGGCCTGAAAATAAAATATTATCAAATATCCATGAATAAATGATCTCCCCTTGGTTTTTTTAAGCTCATTCTGCCTTTGCCACTCAAGTAAAACAACAAATTAAGATATCGTGTCTCTACACACATACAATACAGTATGTGACACTTACATTTACACCACATGTACAGTAGTCATCTCTCCTGGAGTATTAGTGTTTTTATTTAGAGAGAGGTAAGTCACGCTCTTCGTAGCACATCTGTATTTTTGATCTGATCAAACCGTCCCAATGAAAACACAGATTATCATTAATCATTACTAGGAGCCCTGGAAACAAATTTATCACAGATTCCGATATGTGAAAAACTATAGTACAGTATACTATACTATATAGTTATAACTGCATGTAACTGCTTCCCTGATTGCAGAAAACATGCAGTGGAAATGACCTCTAATGTCACATCTGCTCACATGTCACAGCAAATGAAGATATACATTTATTTTTCTCACTGTGTAATAAATAAATGAATAAAAACATAATAGTTAAATAGTCATTCATAATAAGAAAAAATAATACATTTTAAATCCAATATGTACTGTGTAATCTTTATGTACTCAGGCTAGATCAGTATCACGTACAGGACTAGACCCAAATGCAAGACAGTGGCAAGTAAAAGAGTTTATTTTTAAGAACACAAAAACAGGTGAACAGGCACGAAGATCCTCAAATATGTGTCAAAGAGCGCAGGCACGAGATAAACGTGGAACAGGACACTGACTGGAACAGGTAAATAGAGATTAGCAGAGTCACAGAAGCACGCACGTGCAAATAATCCCACAGAATTGCGAACCACAAATAAACAGGCGAGAGCTCAAAAACCACATGTAGCTCTAGTGACAGACAAAGACGAACTCACAACCACACAAAGGAAGGGGGAGTGGTTAAATACACTGTGGAATCAGGGAGACGACGAACAGCTGTGATGAACAAGTCACAGGTGAAACAGGTTGGGTAATCACAGAGAGGAAAAGTAAAGTGCACACAGACAAGGGACGAAAAAGACATCGACAACGGAACAGGACAATCAGCATTAACAAACCCAATCCTAAATTTATATTAATCCTTAACCAGACTGACACATTGGATAATATCAAGGTCCATCTGGTCCTAACGGGCTATTTTTTTATTATTTTAACTGAACTATTCAAAACTGCAATTTAATCCATTCATCAATGCCAAGCTCATGGATTGAAAGTCGTCACTGTTTCACACTTAATCTTAATTCTTAATCAAGAACAAAGAAATTAAGACACACACACAAAACCCTCATGTAAAAGATAGGTTATAAAACCATTTAAACTGGTTTTACATCTGTATAAACATGTTTAATAGTATAGTATAGGTTTTTATCGGCTTTGGCTCTCATTGACATTAGTGCTAACATGCTAAGTTCTTGCTAAATACTTGTTATTGAATATTTGTATTAGCTAAGAACGTTTTAAGCTAACCTTACTTTTAACTTTCATTTAAGTAATCAAAGATATAACACAGTTACATTATAGTTTCCCCAAAAGCTTTATTAAGAAAAGCAAGCTTATTTTTTCTAACTTCCACTTCAGCGAAATAAGTCATTGAGTGAGCAGAGTATCGAGTACAACAGTCTTTGTTTCATCCAATAATTAATCTCAGTCTCTGCCTCGGCTCTGAAGCCGTGGACATGTTGTGCCTGCTTTGCCGATGTGATAATCCATCTTTGTTTGTTTCACACACACACACACACGGATGTGTTTGAAGGTGCATCTGACAGGAGATGCAGCATTTGACGCTTGTATCCCTGTCATGCATCGCTCTTTAGTTCTTACACTTGCTTACACTGCAGAAACACAGGAGCTTAGCCAGTGATTTTTAAGTCTGGTCTGAAATCAGCAGCAGACAACAGTATGACAGCTGTGAAGTGAGTGAAATATGAAGCTCACCTGATCTAACTTTAGCAGAAATCTATCAAACCAAACTCAGTTTATATAGTTTATAAAATCACTGGTTAAGTAGTTTATCTTTGTAGATCTTCTTCTGTTGTCCACAAACTCCCACTGTTTTTTTATTTTTCCTTTTCACTTCTCTTCCACCTATTCCTTCCATTTTCCTCTTTGTGTTTGCTGCATGCAACATGCTAACATCAGGAGATCTACTAAGCACAGTAACACTTTGCCACCCAAGATGCCACTTTTGTTCAACGGCATCCACAAACACACAAACAGGTAAGTTATTGCATATATGTGTGTGTTCAGTCAGGAAAAGTGTTTTCTCCGTACCGTCGTATGACTTTAAACCTTTCTTTAAAAGGTCTAGTGTGTTGGATTTAATGGTATCTGTTGGCCGGAAACCCTGAAATGAAGAATTGTTGAATTTTAAGTCACTCAAAATGATCCCTTCAAGACTACACCCCCATTGTGTCCACCACACGTTAGTGTAGCCCGGAATGGGTAAATCTAACCAAATTAGAACCATACTAAACCAACCCAGGTCAAACAAACTCAAATCAAACCGCACAAAACGAAATTAAACCAATTTGAACAACATTAAACCAAATCTAACCCAATTAAACCAAACTAAATCAAGTCCTTGCCCAAAAAAGGCTTCTGTCTTTTAAGTTAACATTGACGTTTTTGTACGTACAATCGTCCAAGTTTTGTTAGGGCCACCATTATTGCACTGCAAGACATTTTAAACTGCAGTTGCTATTCATTGGCTATGAATAAATATCCCAAACTGACCAAGAGATCTCACTTAATGTCAGAAAACCAGAGCTACATGCTAACATTAAACACAGCTACACTCCAGCCAAGCTTCCCTCAAAGTAGTTCCTCCAAATTAAAACATCCATGGTCGGACTTTTAGGGAGAAACTCTGATGATTCTCACACATCTGTACTTCAGGAAGTAACGGACAAAGACCTTCTTGACAATCTGAGAGTATTTCATTTAAGGGGTTAGGGTAAGGGTTTTTTAATCAGTGAAGGAACAATTAACCAATTTATAGCAGTTAAATATGAGTAATAAATATGCGGAAACTGTAGATGTGTATAGTCTTGATGGGGTCACACAACCTTCAGAGGCCTGTGAACTTCTCTGTTTATGTGAGTATTTTCCACAACAGCAGGAGCTTCAGAGATTAGTTTCCATCTTTGCCTTTTGTTATTTTTGTTGGTTTCATTTGCAAATGCATGCTGTATTTTTTTTAGATTTTTATTTTCTTTCTTTCTTTCTTTCTTTCTTTCTTTAATTTACTTTCATCTTGTGTGACTAGTTCCACGCTGCCTGCATGTCGAAAGACGAGCGCTGTCACAAAATCGCACGTAGTCAATGCAAAGCGTCATTCCGTCACGCAACGGGTTGTAATGTTCAGAGATGAGGTGGCAGTTAGGTAAGACACACACGCACACACCCAAACACACACACACACACACACACACAGATTGTTAAAATTAGTCTTTCAAGTTTAGAGAAAAGTGCAGCGAGTTTTCTATCCTTTTACCATAACGATGAAAAACTTTTTTTTACTCCATCTCCCTAACAACCATGTCAGCATAAGGACATTTCTTTTCTTACACCAGTCAGCCAGTCATGGTTTAGTTATTGGACAAACATTATATATTATTTTTTGGGAATCTATTTGGACTTTTTCAAATGTTTTTTCTGTTTGTTCATTGTTTGTTTTGTTTTCTTTCTGTTTGTGTCTGTCCTCTCCTCCTGTCTCCTCTTCCTCCATTGGATGGCATGTTAATGCCGTGGTGCATCTAGTGATCTTCAGCCGTCTCTGGACAGGGTTAGAAGTGCTAGCGCCAACTGTCTGACTCCAGACAATCATGCCCCCTCACCAGAGACTGACAGGTACCAGACTCTGAACCCGCGACCCTCCTGTAGTCCTTCGTTGTGTTTCTTTGTTCTCAAACCTTTCCTGGTCTTTGTAGTTCTCTTTACCCCTGTGAATGGTCCTACACATACCCGATGATGAAGCTTCCCCAACCCTCTACCCACCTACCCCACACCCCTGCTGTACTCTGCTCTGCCAATCTGCTGTCCACCTAGAAGTTCCTCTAGTTGCTACCATTTTGTAGATGTTTGTGAAAGTGTTTTGCAGTATTGTATGATTTATTGACAAGTATTCAATTACGTATTAAAAAGTCCAATATGCAATATGTGAGCACCACCAATCAGTGCAGACCAAAGCAAAGGTGATTGCAAAAGGTAGCTAGCTGGTCACCAATGACAACAGACATAGTTTCAGGCCATTTTGGAACCCTTTTTTGGCTTGTAGAACCCTCCATGATGAAAGTTCCAAACCAATATAAACCCTAAACTCATGTTTCTCCTTGTCTGAAGACTTTTTGGCCAAAGAACAAACTTTCTTTAGAGGTAAATCCAGAGAGACTCCTTCATCTGCACCTCGCTTTTACTCCCACTACTCTACCACGACTGCATTCCATACTTGGCTCGTTACAACCTCTGTCAATAACTTGTGAACTCTTAATCATGACATACAGATTGTATACAGGTCAGCCTTAACTTTGAACGCTCAGGAAAATTAGAGTTTACAGGCTGCAAATATGGTGTGAACAAGGAATTAACGGAGAGCAAACATGTTATCGGTCCAATACTGGTCAATATCACTGGATCAGATATGGGAAAAAGAAAAAAGTGAAAGCCAGTACAATCTGTAAATCTTAAAAATGACATGAGGGTGGCAAATGTGTGCCAACGCAGTGGAAGAGTTCTCTTTTTGAAATAGTTGGATAGAGCTTTGCCTTAAATGTGTCAACTTACTAACAAGTCTTTTTAACAGCTAAGTCCTTCAAAAGAGGTACTGGTATCGGACTGATATCAGACAGATAAATAGATAGATATACAAGGTCATTAACTAGTATTGTATTGGACAAAAATGTGGTATTGAGCCATTCGTAATTTTAATTTAGCATGTTTATACACTAGGTGTTTCCGACAGCTTCTATAGCCTCCTACAAAAACAAAGGTTCTGCTGAAAAATTCCACTATTATGTATATTTGCACAACTACTACTGTTTCCTGACTTTCTTGTAAGGCGGATTGTTGCATATTGGACCTTTTAATATGTTATTGATGTTATAAAAACTGAGCAATGTGCATTGTTTTACTCTTCACTACCCAGTCCTCGGTCTAGTCATTGGGTGTCTTCATCTTAGAAGTTGTACTTTTGGTGTTTCCTTCTGGCAACAGATCTGCATGTTGTGTGTGTGGCTGCCAGGACAGTGGAGATTGTCTCTGATTCAAAATAGAAAAGAATTCTGTGCTCAAAACGTTTTTGGAAGAGTCTCTGATGGCCAAAATTGGTTGCCGAAGTTGGTGGCCACCAAAACTGAGCCAAAAGCAGATTGGATTTTTGAGTTGAGTTAAACTGAATTAAAGCTAATGTTGCTTTTGTGTTAGTTGGATGTTTTTATCAACACATCATTGTGTTGATATGTGTCTGTGCGTGTGTGTGTGTGTGTGTGTGTGTGTGTGCGTGCGTGCAAGCGTACCTACAAGTGTGAGTGCGACGTGGATGTGTGGGTGTGGGAGGGGGTGGGTTGTCAATAGGGTGCTGCTGAGTTCTTGTGTTTAAGAGGTTTTCTTCAGAGGAGAGCTCTGATTATTGTGAGGAAAGTTATGTTGGTTAAAATGTTACTGGTGAACACTAATGTATAGTCTTATCCTGACTGGATATAAATTACATATACTTGCAATATCAGAGACTCACCGGAATCCAGCGAGAAACAGTGAAGTATTGAAAATAGAGGGATATAATATGTATAGACTAGATAGGGGAACAACAAGGGGAGGTGGGGTAGCTATCTATTGCCAAGATCATATTCCAGTTAAAACCAGAAATGATCTGGGATGTGAAGAGGTGAAAGTATTGTGGATGCAGGTTCAACTTCTGTATATAAAACCAAGGTTAATAGGGTGCTGCTATAGACCTCCGAACGCAACTACAATGTACTTGTACATGATGGAGAGGGATAGAGCCAAGGCGGATGCAATAAAATCTGGTGGTGAACGAGAATGTATTGTAAACTTAGAAACTTTGTAACAATGTTGAATAAAAATAAGAAGAATATGTATTATCATAAGAAAATTAGCAATATTAATATAGACAGCAAGTCAATTTGGATAATTCTTAATCACCTAATGGGAAAAGTGTGTAGATGTACACCATCTTTCTAAGAGGCAAAGGGCAATTTTTTATCACCAAACCAGTTGATATAGCTAACTATTTGAGTGTATTTGAGTGATAAAATTCAGAAATTAAATGATGGAATGGAGGTGAATGATAAGAGTCTAGAGCTCTCATCCAGGCTTATCACAAACAAAGTGACAAAGAATAAATGTTGTAATTTCCACTTTGAAAAAGTCAAGGTGTCTACAGTCGAACAATTAATAAGACTGAGTAAGAACAAACCAGCTGGTGTTGGTAACCTGGATGCGAGATTGCTTTAACCTGTTGCTAATGTTTTGGCTCTGCCTGTCTGCCATATCATTAACTTAAGTTTTTAAAAATCAATTTGCCCAGGAGACTGGAAGATTGCTAAAATTATTCCACTGCCTAAAAATAACAAAGAGACTTTCTCAGGGAAAAATAGTAGACCAATAAGCATTCTGTCCACTCAGAAAAATCATGGAAAGAATAGTACATGAGCAAATACAACATTATTTCTGTATAAACGACTTGAACACAGCTCATCAACATGCATACAGTTAAGGGTACTCCACAGTTACTGCACTAACCCAAATGACTGATGAATGGTTAAAAGAAATAGATCCATTTTACTAGATTTTAGTGCTGCTTATGCTATTCTTGACCATAGATTATTAGTGAATAAACTACACTGTTGTGGTTTTGATAGGGGTTCTGTTGCCTGGATCAATAGTTACCTCACAAATAGGAAATACTGTGTATAATTTAATGGCGTTTTTTCATAAATGAGGGTTATGAGCTGTGGAGTCCCACAAGGGAGTTGTTTAGGGCCACTTTTATTTTCAATATTTACAAAAAAAATGTACCTTTAATTTTAAACCATACTTCCATTGCTATGTATGCAGATGACTCAACCATTCATTCTGCAGCGTCAACATCAAGAGATCTTTAAAAGGTTCTAAATGAAGAGCTTGTACTGATCAGAAAATGGGTTAACATAAATAAATGTCCTGAATGAGCCATGTAGATGAAATGGTGAAGAAAATGGGTAGAAGGACATATTTACCAGGATGCTATCTCAGCTGGATTACTGCACATTCACATGGTCCAATACATCTGAAAATAATCTTAATAGGCTACAGGTAGCTCAAAACAAAGCTGCTCGTATAGTGCTTGTCACAACCTGGCTCAAAGTATGTGACAAAAATAGAGACCACACATAGTCTGCACAGAATTGAACCATATTTTAATTAAATTAAATTAAATTAAATTAAACTAATCTAATACTTAAACATAATGTGTAAACAAAACAGGAACTTCCTCTCCAGAGGAAGAGAGCCAGTGCAATCTGTGGCAGGTCTGTTTAAATAGCCTCCTGAGCTGTGTGCAGGTGTACTGCATCACTCAATCAGCCACAGCTCCACCCACCTGAAAGAGAAGGCAAAACAGCCAACAACGGAAGCAAACATGGCCAGCCCTGAATCCGTCACATGCTTAACTGCTCATACAGAACTAGAGTATGTGAGATGCTTAGTAAAGTGAATTGGTTACCAGTTAAAGCTAGGTTACACTACTCTCTTGTTAGTTTTGTTAGAAATATAATAACAACAAAGAGTCCTGTTAGTTTATTTAATAGTTTAATGTTTTCTTATGGATGGAATTCTTTACCATGTTTTTTAGTTAATGAAACAAGTGAGATGGCCTTTAAAATCAAATTGAAATTGTATTTGTTTATGCAAGGTGTTACATGATGGTTTTTTCTTCTTCCTCTTTTAAAAGAGGCCATGTACCTTTTCCTGTGGAAAGTACATAAGTACTATGACTATGGTTGATCAGAATAGAATATAACCAACTTAAATCAAGTAGTGATTTTCATTTGCTCTTATTTTATGTTTGTGTTGTATGCAGTATGAATGCATGTTTATGTCTAAAGATGAAATGCAATTTGTAATTCTGACCACAGGTAGAACAGCACTCATCTGTGGATGAGATAGCTGATGTGGATCAATAATCAATAAACAATTATGGAGAACAAAGTTTGTTACATCGGGCTTTTTAGTCTTGATGTGTCAGTGTTGTGTTTACAGCTTGTTTCATTGCTCGTAAGTGGTTAAAAAACGTACTTGTGGCATTGGCAGGCACGAAAAAACAGACATGGGCAGCTTTTCACTTCATGCATGGATCAGCATGGCTTTCTGATGATTTTACACTGGCTTGCTGATTTTATGGTCATATGGGTGATATGTTTTGTATGTGTACACATAGAAAATCATTGTCACGTACGCTGCCGCGGAGACGTCCGGCGAGTCCCAGGATTCTTATTCAACATGCTTCCCCTGAAGATGACAGGTATCCTTTAACGGAACTACAACAGCTTCCTCTTAGAGCTTGACTTGTGCCTTAAAGTCAGATGCCTTTGTTGCAAAACCCTTGTTGTCGTGGAAGAATGTGGCAACATATCATCAAGTTTTTTCTGTTATGTGAGAAAACATAATCCTCCTTATGTTTCCGCCTGAAGCAAGTAGGTCTTACTGGCTACAGGCAGATGTCAAGCTCGATTTGCAGCCAACACTAATCTCTTCACAGAGTTCAGACACTTGTAAATAACTGGTTGTGACTTTACAACCTAGAACCTTTTTCCAAACCTTCATTCGATGTTATTAAATGATGTATCATGTGAAACAAACATCTCAGTTTAAAGCATTTTCAAAGAAATGGTAAACAATTTTGGGAAATGTGCTTGAATGTTCATGCTCGGTCAGACAGTGGCCTTGCTTTACAGAGGCCACCATCTTGAGCTGCCATGTTTCTGCAGCAGAAACATGCAGAAGCTTATAAATGTAAATCAAATCATTGGATTGAATATCGAAAAGACAATAATGTTGAATTTGATATCCAAAATCCAATGTATTGCATGCTTCTCCATGCACAGACTGGAAAAGCAGTCATGTTTTGGGTTATTTATTTCTGCTATATAGAAGCAGATATGTGTTACTTGGTTAGAAAATTCATTCATTTTTTTATCTGCCAATCCCAGCTGACAATTGGCGAAAGGCGGGGTATACCCTGGACAGCTCGCCAGTCCATCAACCATCCCAGATAGAGAATTCTATCTTTGAAAATTGCACGAAATAGCACAAATGTCCAGTTAACTGCTGTGTAGTTTAAAATGACTGCATTGGATTGATATCCGTATCCGTAAGTTGTGATACCGATATCAGTTTCAGACACATAAAAGTCATATCGTGCCATCCAGGCCACTGTAATTCCCTGATGCACATGGGAAACTTCAATAACCTTTGGAGCAAAGCAGTATCATAGAAACTGATTTTCATGCTGTGTTTTCCAGCTGTATGTAACATTGTGGAGAAAATAATTGACAAAGCAGACAGATGAGAAGTATTTACGGCCTAAGCAAGGCAAAGCTTTGAGCAACAGTCTCTCCTGATCTAAAATGTGACCACCCTTTTTCCACGAATGTAGCTCAATGGTAGCACCCCATATGTGTGTGTCTGCCATTAGCTTGTGCATGTGTTTGTTATTTGGAATTTCCTCCTTATTCCTGGTAAAACATGTTGCATTACTTTTTCCTGGCTACCAACCCTTGTGATAAAACACACCAAGAGAGGTAACTCTGACACTGGCGTCCAAACATTAGCGTCATCCAAAGATCTTGGACAACAGCTCAGTTTATCTTCAACTTGTTTGCCAATAATATAGTTTATAGTAGGAACACTCATGAGTCGGAACCAAACACATCATAGCCACATCTGGATGTTTCCAGTCCCAAAGTTAAATCAAAACTTGCTGTATCTCTGGCCATTGACCTTTGTTGCTTCTAGGGGAAGAGGCGACACAATCCTCGGTATCGTTAGCGGTCCGATACTGGCCAAAAGATACAAATACCAAACTATCCATTGATACCATTCACGTAATGCAGATGGAGCATTGTGTTTCGCAAATGGCTGGTGATAGCTAGGTGCTATCGGACTTATATGGGTATCGGTACAAGCTCAAAGTTTCCATTTCGGAGACAAAAAGGTAGTATTAAACTCCTTGTAGCTT
The DNA here is from genome assembly GCF_019176455.1 of Solea senegalensis. NCBI lineage: Eukaryota > Metazoa > Chordata > Actinopteri > Pleuronectiformes > Soleidae > Solea > Solea senegalensis. The sequence goes on along the minus strand of NC_058035.1, from coordinate 495,170 downwards.
CTTGTATGTGTGTAGGCTAATTAGCATGTGTATAACATACATGTGCGAAGGCTAATGACGTTAAACCTGTAGCGATCAACACGGCACGTATCATGTAAGTATATTTCCCAAAATGATTTACTTTTCTGTTATTTTTTTGCTTCAAACTTGTTTCAACTAAGTTTAATAAATTCTTGAACTTAACAAAATAAAAGATAGAATCATGAGGTATTTAAGATCTGGACACTGTGAAGAGTGACTGTAATATACAATGAATTGTTCCATCATTTGTGTAAAAGGGAAGCTTGTGTGGCTTTTACTTTGTGGATGATATTTTTCCTGGTTTGTAGTTTGACGACAGGAGACTTTTAACCCCAGGGTTTTGTTTTATTATTGTGGTCGTCACTGTAGAGTTCTGTCCCGTTGCTTCTTCTTCTTCTTCTTCTTCTTCTTGCTCCTTCCTTGGTGGTTTCCATAGCACCCAGTTTGTGCTGTTGTGAAGTGGTGGTAGTTTTGGTGTGAAATCCTTTCCTCGCTGATGCTTCGTTTGCTTCCCGCATTCTTCCAACGTCTCCGTTTTTTTGTTCAGGGGAATTTGCAGCTTCTGTGTGCGCTCACCTTTCTCCTGTTCAGTCTTTGATTAGGTCTGTGTCCTCAGGGCTTAGTAATGACTCCGCGGTGACTTAAACATTTCAATTTCAAGTGTGTGTGCGAGCAAGCGTGCGTGCGCGGCACCTTGGTGGTGATGCATGTGTCATGTTTGTCATTTTCATGTCCATGAATGGAGAATACGGATGCTACTTCCCGCCCAAGAAACTTTAATTCACCTCAGTACAAAGACGAGGTACATGCACACTCTGTCTACTCTGTGCGCACACACTTAACCAGTGAAGCACGATGATGTGACACCCCCGTTATTCATTACACCAACCTGCCATGCATCACAGCACGGCTCCCATTTCCTGTTTTCCACATCATAAACTTATAAGGCCAATGCCAGCACCACTGACAGAATCAGATTCTTCTTCTTCTGTTCTCGATGATTTATCGTCCATCATGGTCTCTTCCATCCATCCATCCATCCATCTATCAATTTGTTCCATTTTTTCTTTTCTTTTTTGGTTCTTGTATTGCTCCTTTTGCTCATACACCATTCTCCAGACAGCCTGGGACCTTGGAAACACCTGAATGTCAGACTCTTGGCAAGAAGCTCTCTGACAGTGGCAGGTAAGGCGTCGACCGCTGGTTGAACACATGTCAAAGGTCACTCTACGACCTCGTCTCCCTAAAAAAATGATGTTCCCACATGACTAAATGCATTTTATGGGATAAAGATGAGATCTTTTGGCATCAACTGGAAAATTGGGTGTGTGGAAGAATAATGAAATTTCGTGGCTGGTTCGATATTTAAACTACAGGTAGATGGATTAATCGGGCCATTATTTGCCATTTTTTAACAAAGAGCATTGCTTTTATGATGACCTGTTAATATTTAGCTCATACATGATTATTTTAATTGAAAACACTGTATATAATAGACATTAAATGCAACTGGTCACTGAAGTATTATTTGTTATCATTAAAACGTTTTATTTAATCAGATGGAGGTAAAAAAGAAAATAGACTGAATATGGGTTAAAAACAAAAGCCCATTAGCTGCAATCTGAGTTGTAAAAATCAATTTTTTGTCATAGAAAAATCTGTCAACCTCTAATTTGAATGAAACAAAATGAAAAATGTTCATATTTAAAGCTCTTTGTGCAGCAATTCCAGACTCTTAATGATGACTAAATTCAAATTTAAATAGCTCGATCCTTCCTCCAAACAGCAAGCTCTTCTGCTCATCTTTCATTGAACCCATTTTGGATTATTTATTTTTCTCTTTGTTTTTCCGTTACTTTTCCTCGCTCTTCCGTTTCCATTTTTTTTCCTTCTTCCTATTTTTTCTTCCCGTTCTCGTTCCTTGCATGCTGCTGCTGCCGCTGCTGCTGCTCATGCATCTGCTCTGGGTTTGTATCGCTCGTTTGCGTCTAAGTAGCAGAATGCAGCCCACCTCAATATTAAGGGGCTCCCGAGGGAAAAAGGCCCCACTTCGGCCCACTGGTAAGGAGATTCCCCCAGAGTGTGTGCCCTCCCTCATCTCCAGGCCACAGACAAAGTGTCACTCCTACATGATTGTGTTTATTTGTTTGTGTCTCTGTGACTTTGTCTTTGCCACAACTGAGCCTCAGCTGCTGCTTCTCTGTGTTTGTGTATTTACTGTAAGTCTTTTTGGATCAGTGTAACTTCGGTGTGTGTGTGAAACTTGAATATGAAATGTTAAACAGGGTCAATTTGTTAAACATCAGCGTAAAATAATTATCAATTAGAACATTATTCATAGAATTTTCATCCTATCATATGCAGGTAGATAGTTTGAAAATCCAATACTGAATGAACCAAAAGACTTAAATACGAGGAGTTACACATTCCCTTTTCCACAAGTTAAACATAATAATATAATTGTATAACTTAATCAAGTAAATTTCTAAAATTACAGCTCCTTTAAGTTTCGTGGCAGAGCTAATAAAGACGTCCCATCCAGGTTAAGTTTGCACAAGTTTACCCAGAGTTTCACATGCTTTATGGCTAGTTCTGCTCACTAGCGAGCTAATCCTATCAAATGAACACAACACAATGTCCATAGATACTAGTAACACAGAAACAAGTGTATGATTTTAAAGTGACTTTAATTGATTAAAAAACAACAACTTTAGTTACACTGTTTTTAGTCATAGCAGCCATTTTGAAATGTGACTTTGGGGTATGAGGCGTTAGAAACAGTTGATGACTTGGAATTAACAACTTCCTGAGCGTTTTGCTTGAAACATCCTACTCATAAATGGATAAATACAGCTTCCAAGTACAACTGGATGCACTATAACATGCTCTAATTGGATCTAAAATATGTAACACTTTGAATTCACTGTGAAATGCATTAGAAAACAAAGGTGTCATGGATCACTTAGGTGTTTTGTGAGAATGGATGAGAAAGAATGAGTATGTGCAGAATGACTGGATTAATGCTTTGCGGCTTTCACTTTCCTCTGTGTTCTTTCACTCTTGAAAATCTTTGATTTGCAGCAACAACAAAAAAAATCCTGAACAAGCTTCACTTTGTTGCCACTGATTCTTCACTGTTCTTCCATGTTTTTTCTGTCAGCCACTTCCGGTTGGTTTTCCTTTTTTAGGTTTAACTTTACATTTTGAGGTTTTAATGTGTACAGGATGACCCCTGACCTGCCAGTTACAGGTGCTAGACCCACGTTTAACTTGAATGTTGTTTTCTCTCCCCTTTTTTCTTTATTCCCATTCCTGTCATCCTTGTCTATATTCATCCCTCCTTTCTTTCTCTCTTCTCTCACCATTTCTCCTCCCCACTGGTCGTGTCCTTCCTCCTCTCTATCTGCCTCACTGTCTCGTCACGGTGTTTTAGGGGCCACCTCCAAGGTGGTGCGTCTCTTTCCTCCTCAGTGACGTCCTCCTCAGCTCGCAGAGTGAGGCAGCTCCCGCAGCTTCCCCCCAAGAGCAGCACTGTAGAACAAGGTACGTGTGTGTGCAACCAAGTTCTGTTTGATTATCAAGTTAAAAATGCCATAAATATTTGACTGAAAGCTGGAGTAAGCTAAGGTTTTTGGATGGAGGTCCTCTGGTCTGATATGCAATCTCTCCATCTATTAGATCTATTTTCCAACTGTTAGGTCTTTTTATAGGTTGCTTTGCAGCATAGGCATTTGCTACCATTGCTGGAAAAAGCGTAATTTCCAAGTATGCATAGTACTTAGTAGAGCAGCCAATAGGAGGCGAACTCTGTCTCTGAAGTGTCTGATAATTGGTCATAGGATAGATTCCCACAAAGCTGGAAACGAAGTGTATTTACTTATATCACTTGATGTACGTCATCCTGAAAAGTTGTTGTGGAATTGTTGATCGACAACAACAAAGATATGTCACCTACCCCAGTTTTTAGAAAGCACTGGTCTATAAAAAGGCCAGAAGAAGGAAGTTAAAATAGTTTAAATGTGTGCTTGTTCTGGGAGAAGCACGATGACGAGGAGAATCGTATGAGTAGAAGTCACTGGACTTCCTAATTGAGACAAATGAATATTTTAAGCCGTAACCATCTGAGGATACGTTGGTTGTGTGAGGGATTAGATCACATCAACTACACAGGAAGTGTTTGGTTCTTAACCCACCACTAGAGGCTAGGCTCTTCAATGGAATCCACTTTATTGAAGGGCCGTTCATTTTTGAGTAAAGGGACAGTTTGGATTCGGAAAATGGTAGTTACGATAAATATTGTGTAGAAGCACTATTTGTCCAGACATTGAAACTGACCAACAAGGAACCTTTTTTCCCGACTAACCAGTGTCCATGCCAGAAACCAATGGGAATGCAGCTTTCTTTCACCATTTTACATATTAGAAATGTTTAAATAAAGGTTAATTTACAGTTTAATTATGAGTACATTGTGTGTTTGTGTGTAGCCCTGGTAGCAGAGGAGCGTGTCCGTCAGCTCCAGATGAGGGTGCATTCCAACCGGGTGTCGGCTGCCTCCACGTCCAGCCAACAGGACCTGGACAGAGCCCTCAAGAACAAACGCGAGGTGGATCATCAACTTTTTCGTTATAATTATTTTTTTGTATTTCTATTTAAAACAAACTCAGCAGACAGTTCCAGACATAATCGGTAAGTACGTGTGTTTTCCCGCAGCTCTACAAAGATCAGAGGAGGAGCAGTGAAAACGTTTCCCATAAGTCCTCAGACAGTGATGTCAGCGACGTGTCAGCCATCTCTCGAACCAGCAGTGCCTCTCGCATCAGTAGCACCAGCTACATGTCCATCCAGTCAGAGAGACCCCGGGGACGCTTCAGGTACACACACACAATCATACACTCTCCATGTTTACGTCTCAATTAAAAAAGGTCCAATATACGAGATTTTGCCTCATGAGCCTCATAATATCTTTGGTAATCATTTTGGTTCCACTTGAATGCAACAGTAAACACATTAATTGTAAAGAAGGCAAAGTATCTCACTGAAGCCGACTCTAAATTTACTTCCAAACTAAGATCATTTTTTAGCTGAAAAAGGCTTTTTAAAGTTAATATTGGTGTGGCATTTTCACAATGGAGCCTTAAAAACAGTGAAAAAGGCTCCAAAAACAGTCATTGATTTCTAAATTTGAGTATGTTTTTAGCAATGACAACACTTTGTGTGATCTAAATATTTGAGAGCATCATCAAATATTTTATTAATGTAACTGGATTCTTCAACTCCAACAATTAGTTGCGCTCAGGTATTGTATATTGGACCATTAAGGTGTTATTACAACCCTATGAAATAAGGTCAGCATTGAATGACATTATATGACTGGTTTGGTAAATCTCAGTCGGGCCATGCGCGCAACGGGCCACCACATGATGAAAAGCACCAGCGTGAGTGGTGAGATCTACGGCATGGAGCACACCGACGGCAGCCAGTCAGACACCGCGCTGGGAAGCCTGGGGAGCGGGATCAAGAAGCGGCGCTCGAGCCTCAGCCAGCGAGTCGTCGCCATCCTCCCATCCAGACGCAGCCGAAGTACCTCGCAACTGAGCCAGACAGGTGAGGGATCTGACCCCCCCCCAACAACCCCCAACACAACTGACTGTCATCACAACAGCAGTTTATCTGACAAAATAACATTTTTTCCCAGAAATTATTGGTTTTTCATTTTCACTTTATAGACATTAAGTGGAAATATAATCTCAGAAAGATTTTAGGACATTAGTGTAATTACTGTCAATAAATAACACTGGTGTCAAAGAGACTGGACGCCTTTTACAGGATCTAATCTACTTCTTTGCCCTTGGTTGATGAAGGACGACATTAAATAAATGCAATTAAAAAAAATATCAAGAAGGCTGATGCAGCAAGATTTACAGGAAAACTTTTCTCTATAGAATTTATTGGTGGTTGCAGAATTTTCAAATCAGTCTAATGGCATTCTTGTTTGTAGAGGAATTTGACTATCGCTGGGGCAGCAATAGCTCAGTCGTACTAACAGTGGTAGTGTTCTACAAGAGGTCACTTCTAAGGTCTTATTCAGACCTGGTCTTAATATCCACAAAAATAGCAGCACTGATTTTGACCATTCACTCAGTGTATTTGAGCCCCAAATGTGTTTTATGGCACAAAGAAGAGCCTTAAACTCATACATTTTTCATGTATTAGCAGCTACCGTTAGCAACTACTCTCGCCAGATGCTGTGGCACCAGTATTTGTTGATAACAGCTCCCGTAGCCAGAAGCTAAGTTATCATTGTTTGACATTAGCTGCTAACTGTGGACATCAGTGTAAGACATTTGCAGCTACTGAAGCTAGAAGCTAAGGCATTGGTGTTTGATGTTAGCCACTAACTATGGACATCAGCAGCTATTGTAGTTAGAAGCTAAGGCATTGGTGTTTGACATTAGCGGCTATTGTAGCTAGAGACTGTGAACAGCTAATGTACCCAGGCGCTACAGCATAGGTGTTATCGGACCCAAATGCAGGACAGTAAGTAAAATAGTTTATTTTTAAGCACACAAAAACAGGTGAACAGGCACGAAGATCCTCAAACATGCGGCAAAGAGCGCAGGCGCAAGCTCAACGTCAAACAGGACACTGACTGGAACAGGTAAGCAGAGATTAGCAGAGTCACAGAAGCACATACGTGCAAATAATCCCACAGAACTGCTCAAAAAACGGAGGAGCGAGCTCAAAAAACACATGTAACTCGAGTGAGTGACGGACGAAAACAAACTCACAACCAGACGAAGGGGGAGGTGTTAAATACACTGAGGAATCAGGGAGACGACGAACAAGACACAGGTGAAACAGGTCGGGTAATCACAGAGGGGAGTAAAGTGCACGCAGACAAGGGACGAAAAAGACTTCAAAATAATGAATTTCACAATAAAATGACATTGACAATGGAACATGACAGTTGTCAAATTTTAGCAAAACAGTGTCTGGTTTGTCGTAGCTACTTAAGTCAAACAAGATGTAATAACCCACAGTCAGTTTTTGTTGCTGTTTCATCTCCGCTTCACTGATTAAAACTTTGTGTAGGGTTTTTTTTCCGATGTTGTTGTTGTTTATGGTATTTGTTGTTGTTGTGTGTGTTATTTCAGAAGCGGCGGTTAAGGCGGTGGACAGACAGAAAGGTAAAGCAATAGTTAGACAGACAGACAGACAGACACATTGAAGACTGAGCAGATAGACACTAACATAGGACAAAATGTAGTAAATGAGTTATCAAGAAAACTTTTTTTTAGTTATTTATTTTTCTGTTTCTTCTTTTTTATTTAGACTTATTAACATAAATGTTGATAAGTGTTAAAATACCAGTGTGAAGGATTTAAGTTTGAATTTATTGTCTAAAAATATTTTTTAGTTTATTTCATTATCTTTTGAAATTAAGAACATTTGTCCTCCATGTTTGTACAGTAGCCCAGAAAGGACAATTCAAACACTGGCCATCTGAAGGCCACCTTACTTTCGAATGGTGCCTTCAAATGGGACCTTTTTTCAAATGTGAAGTTTTGTACATGACACCTGGTGGCATCACACTAGCTAGCATGCTAACGCAATGCAATAGATAGAGGACAAAAATAGTAAAAAAGCATTAGCAAAAATGTCAGAATTTATGAACCACAAGCTTTTATGAGCTTTCAACACAAGGGATTTATCATCTTACCTACTTGTGTATTTATTGGCTGTAATATGCAACTTCACTAAATCCTACACATTGGTTTTTAAGAAACACAAGCGTAGACAGTTAGGAAACCTCAGCGAGTAAGTGTAGCTTTGTGAGACAGACAAAAAAAGTCCCCAGCACCTTCAGCCCTTCCTGAATTCTGTCTCTGGCACGCTTCCTCACTCCACCCTCTCCCTCCACCATCATGTTTTAAAGGCTGGCCCAACTCCAGAAGAAGCCTGCTTGTTTTAAAATATGTGTATTTTTACAATCCCAACTGCAAGTTTAATTTTGGTCACGGCAAAATCTGAACATGGACGTGTTGTGTTTATGACAAAACCAGCAGGCTTTCTCCTCACTGTTAATGGTTCCTTCACTCTCACCTTTACACCCTTGCTTCACCTTTAAGGTATGATGAGTAGACTCTGACTCTCTGCATCCAGCTCTTCCTCCAGTGACCTCACCACCTGTAAAATAACCAAGAAAGTTTCCAAAACTTTGACCTGGCATCATGTTCATGTATATGTTCTCTAAAGTAATGTATTTTACCTTTAAATTGTTCAAGAAATTGGTGAAGTCACTATGGGATCTGAAATGTGCATGGGTAATGTGAAGTATTGAATTGTCCTTTATACAAATGTAGAATCCAGTTGGAGTGTTGGGTAGGTATGACATGAGATGCCTGATAACTGGTAGCAGCCTTGGATTGGATGTGTCACACACAGAGAGCAGAGGCTCAAACCCCTCTTCTCTGTGTTTGCCACAGAGGCGTCAACAGGTAAGAAAGGCAAAGGCAGCAGCAGCATCCAGAGGAGTGTGGAGACGGGAATGGCGGTGGAGTATCCTCGAGGAGGCTCGGCCATGAACCGGCAGGCCAGCAGAGAGTCCACTGACGGCAGCATGAACAGCTACAGCTCTGAGGGGAAGTATGTGAACCACCAATCCACACATTATGTACTTTTTGCCATCACAGGGAATGTTCTGATGATAAAACACGTGTTTGTGTGTCAGTCTGATCTTCTCAGGGATGCGGTTGGGTGCTGACAGTCAGTTCAGTGACTTCCTGGATGGTTTAGGCCCTGGTCAGCTGGTGGGCCGGCAAACGCTGGCAACACCTGCCATGGGTGAGTGAGGACTCATCTACTCTAAATTTCCCCTGAATAAATAGAAAGCATCTTCTAATTATTTCATGTGTGGCAATGTTTTAATGATTTCCATCCCCTGCATGTACAGGTGATGTCCAGATTGGTCTGATGGATAAGAAAGGCCAGCTGGAGGTGGAGGTGATCAGGGCACGAGGCCTTACCCCCAAACCAGGCTCCAAATCCCTCCCAGGTAACACCCATTCTCCTGATTATCTTCTTTCGCCATCTCTTTGAATATTAATTTTTATATTAACCAAACCCCTCCATTCCCAGCTCCCTACGTGAAGGTGTATCTTCTGGATAATGGAACATGTAAAGCCAAAAAGAAAACCAAGATTGCACGAAAGACTCTGGAGCCTCTCTACCAGCAGCACTTGCTCTTCGAGGAGAGTCCGCAGGGCAAAGTGCTTCAGGTAATGTTCTGCTTTTGGGTTTTTTTGTGGATGTGTGGACAAGAGTAATTGCAATACTACTTAGACCTTGTCCACAGGGAAACAAAGCTTTTCCTAGACAATGCCAGTCCTGGTACAGGACAAGTACCAAAATGACCAGATCTGGTACTTTTTGGGTAACCCTAACCCCTAGCCCCAACTGTTCACTTTTTGGCACCTTGGGGTACCAGAGTAAAATGGCATGGTATGGTCTTGGTGGAGCTAAACCTGCTCCCTTGGTTGGTGTTTCTTCAATGGCCGCAGTCATTACATATTACTCAAACAAAGCTTGACGAGTTGAGAAAAACAAAATCGACTACAAATCAAGCTTGGAAAAAAGAGCTGCTGGATGCCCTCCATTGTAGTCTGTTGTGCCGTGTTCAATGTCCTCATTTGTTGTCATTGCACCGGTACATCACGCTACATATCTCACTGACGTGGCCTGACCCACCCAAACCGCACCATGATGGAAATGCAGCTTTTGACGTTGTTTGGACAGGACATACCCTTTGTATTGTATTGAGGTGAATCTGTAGGTTTACTCACTTGTAAGAACAATCCGGGGTGTCATGTGTCTAAAAATGATTATCTTTCTACTTCCAGGTGATAGTATGGGGCGACTACGGACGATTGGACCACAAATGTTTCATGGGTGTAGCACAGATCCTGTTGGAGGAACTGGACCTCTCAAGCACGGTGATCGGCTGGTACAAACTGTTTCCGCCATCGTCATTGGTGGACCCTACATTAGCTCCACTTACACGACTGGCATCTCAGACGTCATTGGACAGCTCAGGACCGCCGCCAGGCGTTCGGTCCTAGTGACCGGATAGCGATTCGCAAAACCCCCCAGCCCCCCACACAACACCCCTTAAAATTACAAAACAATGGACCACATGCTACTGGACCGCAGCTGAGCCGAGGGCGAGATCCCAAACCACGAGAATAAACACGAGAAGCCCTCGGTGAACCAGTGAAAAGCCAGACGGAGAGACAGGGAATGAGAGAGAGAGAAAGAGAGAAGGAGAGACAGAACTAGCCAATCAAAGCTTAGCTGGAGTCTGACAATCATGTCTCACACCTTCCCTCTTCCTCCTCCTTACACCTTTTTGTTTCAAGAGCTTTTCTTTGCTTTGTTTTCTCCTCTGAACCCACAGTGGTAGAGATTTCTGTCCAACATTCTCTCTACTGTTTCCTTTCTATTTCTTTCTTTCATTCTTTTCGTCTAACCTTTTTGCGCAGCCCCTATCAGAACGCTCAATCCAAGTAGAGTCCTCCTCCTCCAGCCACGGTAGCGCCCCGGCCAATCAGAGTAGAGCGTACTGCGAGGTCACAGGGACGAGGAGTCTAAACAATGTGTGGGTTGTTAGTTAGTAGCAAAACGGATACAGCGTTGTGCTGCTGTACTGTTACCGTAGTAACAAGTGTTGTAGACGAGCACGAGGGGTAGAGGTCTGGCACAGTTTGGTGGCCCCTTCAAACGTGAAGGGCAGCCTGCACATGCACGTGCACATTCTTAGCCTTGTTGTGAGATAGATACGAAAGCAAGCACAAGAAACGGTCGACTCCTTTATGCGGAGAAACGGAAAGTTAAAGAAGACACAGGCCAAAGTAAAGGGGATATATGTGAAATATGTACGGCGGCGACATTTGAAATGGTTTCCACAATCCCGAGTACAATATGTTAGAACGTAGTTGTCACAGCGCGAATACACAGAGCTGAACGAACACCTAGCATTGCACTGTGTGTGTGTGCACATACCCAACTGTCCCATTATCACATGACACAAGGAGACAACAATAACGAGCTGTGAAAATGCTACATAATTTAAATATCCACCAACAACATATACGAGATGTTAGCTAACCTTGGATATCTTGGGAATCTCCACTGCTGACTCTTTTTTTTGGCCCCTGGTCAAGACCTTTTTGAGTGAGGTACTGAGGGTTTCTAGGTTTGGTAACGTTCGGAAATTTCTGACCCAAAGCCTCTGAAATGCAGCTCATTGTGTTTGACGTATGTCGAGATCAGACTACACGATTTTTTTGTCTTTCACAATGGTCATTGTGTCAGATTATCAATCAGAGCGGCCGTGGCAACACTACAAATTTGACCCTCAACCAACCAGCGAAAAAAAGGATTGTTGACCCATTCCTGGGTGTCACAAAGAGGACGGTATGGACTATTTGTCCCTTAGAGAGAACTTGGAAGATAACTTCTCTTCACCATGTGAAGCACTGTTACCCTATTGGTCCAGGAGCACAGGAGTCAGGAAAATAGAAAGAATTAGAGTTAGAAAACTATATTCATTCATTCATACAATTTGAACATGCCAGACGTTGCAGAGTCTGCCAGACACCAAATCTCTATTCTCCAATTATGTTACGTTACACGTCTGTTCATCACTCCCGTCGTTTATAAATTTGGTCAAGACCAAATTGCTTGAAAATCGGCAAGGAGTTATCAATCATGGCTATAGATGCGTTGGACCCATTCCTGGGTGTCACGAAGAGGACACTATGGACTGTTTCTCCTCCTACTCCTACTTGAAAATCGGCGTAAATTTGCATAGTCTGATCCCGACAATACTCTCGGCGGCCACAAACCGCGACCAAAACATAAACACGAGTCTGTGTCTCTCATGTTGCTATGATACATTTCTTACATATATCCCCTTTAACTAGTTGCTTATTGAAAAATCTTGACTCGTTTTATTTCTTTGTCTTTTTTGTTGTTTTCGCGTGAAAGTTCAGACTGGTACCATACAGTGCAGACTCCCTCTGTTTTTGTGTACGTTTCATTGTTTTCCGAGCGACGGTGTCAAAGGCCGTTAACAAAGGTCTCGCTACAATCACCCGAACAATCTCCACCCAGTCCCCTCGCCTCCCCCGCCCCTCCACGACCCCCCCTCCCCCACCCGTAAACCCTCTATCTCCCCCTGTAGGAGGGAGCAGCATGACTCGGGAAATCGCCCGACCCCCCAGCCCCCCAAGCTGCATGCACGTTTCTTTTCGTTCTGTTTGTTCTCTCTCTCTCTCTTAATTCTTTGGTTCGTTTTCTATTTCCGTTTTTACTCTCTCTTTTTTCCTTTCTTTGTTTGTTTCGTTTTTGTTTTGTTTTGTAAAACTCGAAGATGAGACAAAAATTCAAAACAGAACAAATTACCAGAAAAAAAAACAGAAAACAGAAAAAAGACTAGAATATGTGTGTTAGTTCCACATACTTTTAGGCCAGCTTGTATGTTGCATGTTCTTGTACAGTTTGCTCGTACTGAATATGAATACAAACCGAGAAAAGCCAAGCCATCCCCACCCCCTAGCAGGAGCGGACCAATGGGGAAAGGGGGGCAAACTCCACCTAGGCCACGCCTACCACTCTGGGTCTAAATATCCATATTAGGGAGAAAAAAACGGATTATTTTGATTGCGTTTTTTTTTTTTATGTTGGAACCCTTTTGAAACAACAACAACAACAGTGCTGTTCTGTAGTACTAATTCTACTCGAGCCCCCGGCGTCTCCGAGGATGTAAAACTGTAGTCGGGGCTAGAGACCGAGATAGAGAATGTGTGTATAACAGCTAAATGTATATGAAGTATCCTTATGAGTTTGACAGAAATGATAAAGATATAGATATATGAATTATAAAAAAAAGAAAAGAGTGTATGACTGCACCACAGTCACCGACACACACACACACGTGCACGCACACACACACGCGACACCTTGTACATACAAATCAGGACGAGCGGCGCGAGTAGAGTTTGAAGATTTGAACAATGAAATAAATGAATAAATGATTTAAACAAAAAAGGGGGGGGAAAAAAAAAGGAAAGAAACACACAAACATTCCTGGTCTTGTTGAGGGGGAAGTCGACGTCCTGTGCTCGAGCTGCTGAGCGGCGTCGAGCCACAGGGGGGCACTCAAAAGGCCTTTATTTTTGTCCCCTCCCCCCGTCAGAAGAAAAACAAGCAGAAACCAATTAGAACAAAAGTTTAATTTCTTCTCCTCAAACTCCTTCCCCACCACCACCGCACCCCCCTCCCCGCACTTTCACCCCCCGTTTATTACTATTGGTTTGGACTGGACTTCTGAAACCAATGAGGTTTTTTGCGAAACATATTTTTGCGGATGCTTTTGTTGAAAACCCGCGGCGGTGTGGCCGACTGCCTTTTCCTTTGTCAGTATTACTCCAGGGATACTGATTGTTTACAGCCCGTGGCTCCTCCCCCACGCCCCGCCCCCGCCCCCCACACTCCCAAAATAACCACGATTCTAGACGAAAGACGAAGTATTCACTGCAACAGTTCTTGTTTGTATAACAGATGTGGCTCTACTGATGTGTATGTTTTATATTCAAGAGTTCATTTTTATTATTTACAAATAAAAGAGTGTGTGGAAGAAGACGATCATGGCTTTTTCAAACAGACTGGTCTCTGGTTTATTGTGGAGAATGTGGTTTTTGTTCCTATTGTGTTTGAAATGTTCTAGGTTTGTCTTGGATCCACAAGATTTAACAAAAGGTAAGAGAGTTGCAATTTTTCCTGTTTACATACAGAAATTCCGAAGTCTCACTTGCAGCTGGACTCCTATTGGACGACAGCAGCTGTCAATCAAAGTGGTGTCCACTCACGTGGGACCTAGTTTTGTTATTGTCTGTTTTCCTGAAGACGTAAAAGTCGCAGTAACAGAAATCTTAAACTAATCATTTAAGTAGAAGCTAATTTTCCTATAGACTCCCAGTCAAACTGACTTCTTATCGCAGTTAGCAGAGTCGCCCCCTAGTGGTCTTTCCATACATAACTACTCCTGGGTTTGTCTTAGCAAGGAAAATGAAAGACTATGTCAATTTATTTTTTATTTCATATACAGTCTATGGTTAAAATCCTTGTTGAGATCTGGTATTGAACTGGAAACTTCCTGTCAAAACTGTTTTACAGCAGATTCTTGTGGATTAAAAAAACTAAATAATGCTTTATTTAGTTATGTTTTAGAAGTTATTTTTATAAAATAAATACATGTTTACTGTTGAAAAAAAGATGGAAACATGTCATCATGACAAGGGCATATATTTTTATATAAATATATGAATGAATAATTAGGAGGAGTATGAGTCTAAAAGCATTTTGTGCAAACTTAATACAGATTTTTCCATTTTACTTGTGTATTTTTGCATTTTCCACATCATGAAGTACAAATACACACGATGCCAAATGATATCTCTGAAGTCTGATGCTCATTCAGCTCATTTGTCACCTCATCTACATCATTAAATCACCAGTTACTGACAGTTATGTCTGTGCCTTGTTGAACTGCTGTACCTAATAAACTGACCACACAGTGTTTATCATTAAACCTTTTGTTTTTCCCTTGCTGTTCTTTCTTGAAGTAGTGGCAACATCATCATTTTAGGATCTTTAGTGCCCCCTTGTGGTGAACTGAGAAAGTTCACACACATTTCAAAGCGTAACAGTGGAAATACTTGGGTTTCGTAGAAAGTAAATAAACATTCACATGAGGCAAAAGTGTCAGTTACTAGATTTAAAGGCACAGTCCCAAAATAAAAACCCCAAAAAAGTAAACACAGTGATTTAAAAACATTTGAAAGAAGACGAGGACACACACACACACACAAGCTCTCCTGCAGCTTGTGTGTGTGTGTGTGTGTGGAACACACTGAGGTTATAATGAGACACAGGTGGAACTAAGACGACACACAGGTGACGACGATGAAGGTGATGATGAGTGAGACAAACGGAGTGACACTGAGTTAAAAATGAAAAAAAACTCAAAAAAGAAACAAAGAGAATGAAAGTCAAGCACAAAAATTAACTGTGTACATGTAAAGTTTGTGCATCAACAATTAAACCAAAGTTACAGCATAAAACCCTTTGTTCTCACTCAAATATCAAAACATTTTCATCTGTAAACACACAAAATCTTTGTCTGTAGAAAAATGTGACACACAAACATGAGAAGAAGAAAAATGTTAAAGGTGAAACATAAATGACACAGAAACATACAAGGAAACATTCCACTGAAAACAACAACAACAGACTGAGAATCACCTTTGAAAACATGACGTTTATTTTTAAAATCTTTATTGCATGAAACACAAACAGAGGAATTTGTGTAACACATGTTTGTATCACTTTTGGAACCTTTTGTCTCCTCAGATAACTTTTGAGTTTAGAACATTTTTAACCATTAACTCTGCATAGAATTAATAATAAATGTATATACATATAAATGAGGTGAATGGTTTTTCTTATGCTTGTACACAGTCCTTTTTATTCCCTGTTTCCTTTTAGTTTATGTTTATTTATTTTTCTTTGCAGTGTACCCTTTTATTAGGTGTGAAAATGTTCAAATTCTGAAAATACTAGAAGAAGAAGAAGAAGAAGAAGAAGAAGAAGAAGAAGAAGAAGAAGAAGAATGGTTTCACTGCTGACAGTAACTGCATTTGGACACTAGAGGGAGCTGGAGTCTGTGTTTTGGGAACGTGAGACCACGATGACAGTTTGAGCCTCAGATTGTGACAGTTTTAAAGAATCACGTCATCGTCGTCATCATCACCATCACGTGACTTATTTCATTTGAATATAAGTATAAAAACAACAGTTTCTCCTTCAACTGTATTTTATTTTATTTTATTTCTGTCACCTCAAAGAAAGTTAGAGAAACTCAAATAATCTGAATTATTTTAAAAACAATTAAATTAACGTGTCATTTTGAATTTGACATGCTCTTTGTTTTTAATCTCACTGTTTTACATACATAAATTATGGTTCTGAAACATTTAAAAACATTAACAATTTAAAAATACACACATTTTCATTGGTTTTGTTTGTTTTTATAGTTTATAAAGTCAAAATTATAAATTGTGAGGACACACAGAATCTGACTGACACTGTTGTCCTTCTGTCTTTACTGATCCACATAGAACCTTAGTGTTTACTGTATATACTGTGTGTGTGTGTACATATACTGTATATATGTATATATATATATATATATATATATACATACAGTATATATAATGTATAAATGCAGGCTATAGACTGAGAGCAGGAAATGTCCCGAGAGATCAATCTGTGTGTCTTCATTCATCTTCATAACAAGACGTTTAGAGGAAATTAACAAGGACTGAACTGTGACGGCGAGAAACACCACTGTGCATTCACCTACACATATACTGTACATACGATACTATACATGTACTGTACTTATACTATACATGCTGTATATACTGTATATACAGACAGATGGATGACAGAAACACACTAAAACCATACATGTGTGTACATACATACAATGGATACACTTTACGAAAAGATAAGATAAGAAATGGGAAATGATAAAAGTAAATTTAATAATTGATAATAAGAATGCATTTTCACATCTATGCATTTACAATATAGAAAGATATAGATTATTCAGATTATACAAATTCAACAGAATATACAATATATACTTTAAATAGCTAACATATGCAGAGTATGAGTTTAATATTTACAGTTTTGCACATGAGATTGCACATATAAGAAGAATAACACGTCACATAACAGTGTGGTAATAAAGAGGTTAAGTTTTACTAATGTTTAATGTTTTAGCTGAAGTTATGAGTCCAGAAAGTGAGTTCTAATTCTCATGTTGTCTAAAAGGAAGCAGGTTAAAATTGGACGACACGTGAAAACTGCAGTGTTTTCACTAAAACTGGCAAATTTACACAAATGTGCAACAATTCAATACTTGTACTGAAATGCACTGTTTTTATATTCCTATTATTATCTGACCATGTGTTATGAAGAAAACTTTGCTTTTTCTGTGATATTCAAGTTCAGTTTTTGCAGTGTGTTCATGACAAACAGACCAATAAACTAATTAATTAAATATTAACTTCACTGACAAGATAACAACGTGTCAGTTCAAATCCACATCACTGTTAAAAAAACACTTTGATGTATAAAATGTATTTTATTTGAATTCAGATTCAGATTCCTGAGTCATTTCTCTGTTCAACATCATAAATGACTTCATAACTACAATTCACACTAAAATACAATGAAACTGTCTGTGATAATTATATCTATAACAGATGATTTTAAAGATTCCATGTGTTTTTTAATCATTACATCGTGGATCCAGACACAGTGCATCATTTATCATGTTCTTCAATATAACGACAGTATAACATTAATATTGATGCACTGTGATACATTTAAATGTCATCTTTTAGGTGTTTTAATATTTTTTAACAAGTTTAATTCTTCAAATTTGATTCAGGGGCAAAAAGAAGATAATTTCCTGATATTAAGTGTGATAATTATCAATATTATCGACTGATTTGCAAGGTCGTGATTCTTTTCTTTTCTTATCTTTCCTTTTCTTTTCTTTTCTTTTCTTTTCTTTTCTTTTCTTTTCTTTTCTTTTGCCACATTATCATCATATGGACGAATGGATGTTTTGTGCAGTTCAGGTTCCGCGTACAGCAAATATGAAAGGTCTCTGTTTTGTCCACGACTGAATTCTCCTTGTTTTCTTTGGGACGCGTGCGAGTCAATAAATCTGTGCCACGCGTGAAGTTGTGGCATTCTCCCTCTCTCTCTCTCTCTCTCTCTCTCTCTCGCTCTGTGTGTGTGTGTGTGTGTGTGTGTGTGTGACATAGCCGCGTAATCCCGCCTGATTTCATCTAATGCCTCTGCACCGACGCAACTGCGTGCGCGCACATCCCCCGGTGTGATAATGGGCACGTTGTGAAAATCCAGCTCCAGTTCTTCTAAAGCTGTGGAGATGGTGTGTGTGTGTGTGTGTGTGTGTGTGCGCAACTAAAACAGCACCATAAATTCATCCGCAAAAAAAAGAAAAGAGGACTGGATTTGACGAGGATTTAGAGATAATTCCCATCGGAAATAAAAAACGCATGGACGCATAATAAAAACATAGAAAGCTTATATTTCTTTTGTAATATAGAATATAAAGAAGGGGCTAAAACATTAATATATTTATAGATATGTATTAATATAGATATAAAACCACGGGAAAAGCAACTGTTACCCGAGTAATAACAAAAAAAAAACATTTATGTGACACAAATGCGCAGAACTGAGAAATTCACTTCAACAAAACAAACTATAATCATTTAAAAACTAAATATAATAAATATAATACACTAAAATCCATCACAGACAAATGAAATCACTTGATTCCCGGGACAATAATCCAAAAATATCTGAGCATCAATAATTCTGGAGATGACTGTGTTGATGTTTATAAGAAGAAGAAGAGGAGGAGGAGGAGGATCATGAATCCAGGATGAGTGTCAGGCCTTAGTCTCTGCATCCATGGATGAAAAAAGAACTCCGGCACCGCGGGAGAAAAACGCAGGTAAAGTTGATGCATTTTTTACGCACGAGGTTTTAATATAAAAGCAGCAGCTGGAGAGGAAAAAAAGAGGGGAAATTAAAGTATGAGGAGGTGCGTATACATGTATGTGTGTGTGTGTGTGTATGTATGTGTGAGTGAGTGTGTTGGGAACTGATTTATCTCAGGAGCCACACACACACACACACACACACACCCTCCTCCTCCCTCCTCCTCCTCCTGCCCCGTCATTTCCATATATTGAAATGCGCCGCCAGTCACTCAATTTCCCCGGAGCTGTGGTGCGTGCAGCGGGGAGGGAAAGCAGCGCTGCTGCTGCTGCTGCTGCTCTGAAGCCCCGCACCTACATCTACCGCAGTCCCCCACTCTCTGCGCAAAACCGGAGAGAAACTCAGCCCGGATTTATGAGGCTTGTATCAAAGAGTCCAGTCACTGAGGACGTTTTAACAACGGCGTCAAAGTGCTGAACGGACTGGAAATAAAGTTTCAAGTGCGGCCTATATACACAGTATATATACACAGCTATATACACAGTATATATATACACAGCTATATATACAGTACATATAAATATAAGTGCTTCCAGAGTTACCACTCTGACAAATAAAGAAAAACAAACACAGGTTTGCGCAGCTGTTTTTCTAAGAACCCTGCATTGACTTCCACTCATTAGGACAGAGCCTAACCCTAACCTTAACCATAACCATAATCATAACCAGTGACCAGTTAATAACCTTAACCAAAATCCAAACCTTAGTCCTACGAACTTAACGAGTTCCTCAGAAATGAGGTTCTCCATGAGGAGTGCTGGTCAGAATATGACAGAAAAAAGGCCCTAAAGAGGTGACAAATACGAGTACACACACACACACACTGACTGATTTATGACGGAAGCAGCGCCTCGCTGTCATTTACATACACAGATTCCCCCCGCGCGCTCCCCGAGTCCGAGCACCACCATGATCAATGTTCTGCCTTGATTTTGATTTAGGGGATGTGTGTGCGTGTGTGTGTGTGTGTGCGTGTGTGTGTAGAAGGAGGAGGAGGAGGTGATGTGAGGATGAAGAAAAGGTCTGAAAACCTGCTTTGTTGTTAAACAGATGGAGCAGAGTGGAGAGAGAGGTCAAGGTTACTGCTCTCTCTCTCTCTCTCTGTCTCTCGCTCTCTGTCTGTGTGTGCGTGTTTGTGTGTCCGTGCGTGAGGCTTCTTTAAAAAGTGGGCACGACCAATAGTTGAGGTGTGTCTGTGTCTCTTAAATAACAGCAACAGTGTCTACAGTCCAGGCAACAGAAACGCCTCAGCTGAGGTTTGGAAACATCCTGATGAAATGTTGAGCATGAAAAGTTCACCTTCTGCATCTAAACACGAGCCAAACGCGTAACATGTGCAACGAATCCTCATTTTTGATTTAAAAACTCATCAGAAGCCCATCACATCAGGACGTGATTTCTATAAGATAATGTAAATATTCTTACGCACACATTCACGTTAAAACCAGCGGAGCTTGTGCGTAAAAACATGCCACTTTGGCACTGTGGTGCCAAACCTGCACGTCAGACGCCAGTTTTACATCCTGTCACCAGACAACACGTCACCAAACCCTGAGAATAGAAAAAAGAAAAGAAAAAAACTTCCTCCTGGTTGTTTGTTAATTACCCTCACGCGCCCGTGGACATGCGCCACTGTCACGCGTGTCAGCCCCGTTACACACTTCCACTGTGACTGGATCAGGTTTCACGGGCGCGTTGTCCGCCTGTTGCCACACAGATACAGAGATAAACCGCTCCGTGGTGATAAAAGTGCACCAGGGATTAAAACGAGTGTAAATTATCCACTTTACATCCCAGAATCTTCGATTTACTCTTAGATTACGCATCATTTTTATCAAAGAAACAACCAGGAATTAAGAAAACCTATGTTTTCTCTCTTCTTTGCAGTTATTTTCTTTATTTCTGCAAAAAAACAAAAAACACTGACGCCGTTTTGTCTGAATGAATGAATTAATTCAGCTAAAGTTCAAGGTTTAAATCTCTACATCAGCGTGTTTTTGGAGAAACACACACGAATGAAACAAAACATTTACGCACAACAATCCTAATTTGTGCCTTTATTGTTTTGCTGCGAGTTAAATGTGTGATTCTACTAAATACTAAAATAATTCAAATTGAAAGCGTTTATTTTTCTCCATAAATGTAACCTAACATGTTGATGTCATGTTTCTTCTAAGTGGCTGCACGCGCACAAAGCACATACATGATATATATTAATATGTGTAAATGAATCCACGCGACGTTTTTACAAACACAGGTAAAAGAAAATCCACACATCTCGCGTGAACATTTACAATTCCCCTCTTTTTTGTTTAAATAAATGTGAATAAAGTGTGACAAGTCTTGCGCGCTCTTCGCGTCACATTAATCTGTTTAAAAACATTATAATTGTAACATAAACACGTGTTCTCCGCAGCGCGAGCGCGTGTCCGAACCCTTTGCTCTCGAACGGGACAATCAACACATAACCGCGTGCACGTTCGAGCGTGTGAGAGAGAGAGAGTGCGCGCGCGCACAGCGGTCCGTGCGGCGAGTTGCAACCTGCACAAATATTTCACTCACTGGTCATACCATTTTTTTTTTCTCCTCTCCTTTGACGTTGGACCTCCTCCTTCTCCACTCCTCCGGCTCTCTCTCTCTTTCCCTCTCTCTCTTTCTCTCCCTCTCTCACCTTCTTTCTCTATGTCTCTCATCCACTCTCCCGTCCATCCATCCACCCCCCTCTTCCTCCACCCTCTCCACCCCCTCGGTATTAAGTGCGCGTCCTCTTCGGTCAGTGTGAGAAGCTGCAGGTCTCCGAGGCGCAAGCGGAGTCGCCGCTGCCGCTCCAGCCGCCGCTCCTGCCGCGGCTCCCTCTCCGCGGCGACCTCTCACTCTGCCGTTCCTCCTGCCGCTCCCGCCGCCTCTGCTGCAGGTGCTTGTTCGGCCGAATCCATCCATCCTTCTCCTCCTGTATCATCCCCCAAACCTCGTCCGAGCAGCACCAGCACCGACACCGGTGGTTCTTCTCATCAGCTCATTTTATTTATTTGAGCCGCGTCTCTTCACTACATCTCTCTCTCTCTCTTTCTCTCTCTCTCTATTTCTCTCTCTCGAGCTGCGCTGCGCCGTTTTTAAGCCCCGCGTCTTATATTCCACCAAACCCCCTTTTATTACAAGAGTATTTACAATCTCTCTTCCCCTCCTCCTCCTCTTCTCCTTCTTCTTCCTCCTCCTTCTTCTTCTCCTCTCCCCCCCCCTCCCTCCGCGCGCCATCAACACATACACACACACCCTCCCTGCGTCGCGCTGAAGCTCGAACCTGAGTCACATCTGAAAGTTATTACACGGCGCGCGTTTATGAGCCACACTCTCACTCCCACGGTCTGCGCGTTTGGATTTCACGCAGACAGATACAGGACCCCCCTCACACGTTCACTCACAGACACTCACGTGTTCACCTCAGCTGTGTTTTATGTGTCACACACACAGATATGGGATTCATTAAAAGTGTTTTCTTTCAAAATAAAAGCAGAATCAGACACAGTCACACATAAGAAGGATTAAAGTGACTAAGTAACACACAAATCCATCCACGTGATCACCAACTCTGTAAAATCCATCGATTTAACACTAAAGAACACAAATGTTCTCCAAACTAAACTTTATTTAAAAAAAAGACTGTTATTACTATGGAGAAATGTAAATAACTGTGTGTGTGTGTGTGTGTGATCAGCACGCACTCACTGTTGTGCAGCATGTAAAGCATGTGAAAGCACCCGGGTTATAGCCCGAGCCAATGTACACACACACGCACATCTCTGCTGTTCAACCTGTCTGTCCTGTTCACCGCAGCAGGATGAGCCAACACGTGCACGCGCATCCACTCTTGAAACACACGTGCGTTAATCCTCTATCTCTCTTATACACACACACACACACGCCCACCGTGCGTCCAGGTGAGTTTTGCGCACGGGCTTCACGCGCCTCTTTCGGACTCACGTACACACACACACACACTTACACGCGCGTGCCCCCCCACTCACACACACACACACAGTCAGTAGTAGCCTCCTCCTCCTTCTGTGTGCAGCGGAATTATATCCGCCCCCCTCCAGTGCGCTCCTGTCCGCGGCTTCCTCTGCCCTGTTTTGCGTCCACCTCTCTTCTCTCTCTCTCTCTCTGCATATTGCTTTCATTAGACATCTCTCTCTCACACACACACACACACACACACACGCACGCGCGCGTACGAACACACACACTCCTCCCCTCCCTCCACATGCCTCTTGCCCGGCCCCCTGATCTCAGTGTCCATTGGCTTCCACCGTGTCTATTTCTCATGTCCATGCCCCCCCTCCCTCGCTCTCTCTCTCTCTCTCTCTCACTCTCTAATGACCGTCCATTGGTGCCGATGCCTGCGCGTCCCGTCCGTCCCTCCTCCCACACTCCCACTCCCACTCCCACTCGGGTGCCTCGGCCCTGCCCATGTTTTTGTATGTCGGGTGTCCGTCCATCCGCCTGACGCTCAAGTTCGCCCGGAACGTCACGTCCGTGCACTTGAACTTGCACGGCTCAGAGGGGGGAGGAGGAGGGAGGGGAGGGGAGGGGTGGTGGGGCAGGAGGGAGGGGGGGCTCTTTTGCCATTTTTTCCATCTCTCTCTCCCCTTCTCTGTCTCTCTCCCTCTCTCTCTCTCCCTCCATCCACCTCTCTCTCACTCTCTCTCTTTTTTCCTCAGCTCTCCTTTCTCAAAAAAGCCATGACGGCGATCCCGCGATCCATCTTCGCCTCCGCGCCATCTTTGTATTAATTCTAATTTATTTTTATTTTTAATTTTTTATATATATATATCTATATATATATATACTATCCACACGCACGCACACATTTTGTGTCCCCGTTTTTGTGGATGTCACAGGCGTTGGATGAAGACGTTTTCTTGCCCCAGCGGAGTCTCCTCTCCTCTCTAACCCCGGCTCTCCCCGATGTGATCCGCCGCCGCTGCAGCCGCTGCCAGCCACCATGTCTCGCCGCAAGCAAGGCAAACCCCAGCACTTGAGCAAACGGGATTTTTCGCGTAAGTAAGAGATAAAAGAAAACAAGGAAACCAAATGTCATTCTTCTTCTTTCCTGGCTTCATGTTCAGTGCATTCAGGAGGTGGAGAAGCAGCAGCAGCAGCAGCGTGTGTGGACATCTGCTCGGACCCGCGGTCAACTGGACTTAACGTGGTTGATGAGAGAAAAGTGCGACACTCTCATGCGTAAAAAGCCGCACGGGGATCCACTCAACACACACACGCGCGTAAACACAGCAAAGCGGGAGAAACACACAGAGAGAGAGGGAGAAAAAGTTTTGCGTTTACCCGTCACTGCTTCTCTGTCACGCAGCTCGAGCCTTCACAGACTCCGGTTGCCCCCCACGGTCGCTCCGGTCAGCGTGGACACGCGCAGGGTTCCCCCCTCCCCGGTAAAGCAGAACAGAGCAGCGCGCGTCCTTTTTCCTTTTTCCTTTTCTCTCCACGGAAGAGAATCAACACCACCGGAATATCAGCGCATCTGCTCTCTCTCTCTCCTCCTGTTTGTTGGATTATTTTCAGACAGAAAACTTGGAGGTGGATGTTTGGAAAGAATCCCGTGTTTCACAAAACGCCTCCTCCTGTCAGAGAAAAACACACTAAATCTCACTTTGTTTTTTTTTTAAAGAAAATCCTTTTTAATCCCTCGTGCGTAAAAACACATTTTATTGACGCTCGGTTCTCGTGTTCTTCCTGAAACACTTGAGCAGAGATGAGTGCAGTTTTAAAAGGTGATAGAGTTTTATTTGAAAGCACGTTTATAAACCTGATTTATATGTAAAAACACCCTCACACAAACAAACGTGGACAACAATAACAACAAATGTCTTTACGCCGCTTCACTGAGGTAAGACACAGACACCAGGTAGCGTCTGCAGCTGCAGCGTGAACACAGATTCCAACAGTGTTTAGGTGACATTCCGTCTTTTACGCACGGCGTGTTCTCTTCCACGAATTATCCCTGAAAGTTTCCATATTTGTTCAAATTCATTTAGACTCACAAGTGTCACGTGTGACGCGTGCTTTAGGGAACTAAAGTGGAGGCGTTTTTTTTTTTATCTTTACACCGTGGACGCGTTTTTATTCGCGTTAAAACAAACGTGATATCAAAACGCAACATTTTGGACGCAAGTTTACGCACCGCGTTGCTCGATCGTGTTTCGATATGTTCACGAGGGCTGTGGGCCAGTGTTTGCATTGGTGTGTGTGTGTGTGTGTGTGTGCGGTGACAGCTCAGTGACCATGGCCATGTGTCGTCGCTAGGAGGCAGAGCGCGATCAGTATAACAGAAAAATCCAGCGCTGAACTTGAACCCGATCAGTTTCACCGTAAAACCCCCATCCACCCTCCTATATCTGTGTACTACTATTGGGGGCGATCTCTTTAGAATAAAGGAGGGGTATACTAGGCACGAGACACGGAGGAAGAGGAGGGAGGGAGGGAGAGGAAGAAGGGGACACCCCCATTGCCTAAATTTACAATTCTTCATCACCTCAAACCCACTTTCTCTTGTTTTCCCCCTTTTTTTTTTACCTCATTCCATTTTACATACATGCACGTGCAGCTACACTGGAACATGGAACACACACACGCCACACTGACACAGTTGATTTGGCGCACACATTCACTCAGATTCCGCAGCAAATGTCCAACCCTTCATTATTATTATTATTCTAATTTTTAATAACATTATATTCATATTGTGCACATTTTCCATTTCATTTATCACAATTCTATGTATTTTGTTTTCCACACACACTGGATTTGCTCGTGTTTGTTCTTAAACGACACATTTAAGCAGCAGTGAAATGTCAATTTACATTTCCTTCTTTTCCTCCTTCTTGTCCTCTTCTTCCTCCTCCAGAGACTTAAATACATTAACAGTAATTATATTTCACATTTTCTTTTTTAAAGTGAAAATACAGATTTTTTTTTAAGGGCAGTGAAGGCAACTGTTGAGTTTTTCTGGTTTGTGCTTATTTCACAGTCATCAAAAACAATTAAAACCTCTATTTTCTCCTGATGGGGACGTGAAAGTGTATCAGTGTGTGTGTGTGAGTGTGTGTGTGTTGGCATATGTGCAGGATTGATTGTAGACACACACACACACACACACATATAATCTATCCCTGATTTCCACGCCGTCGCTCACACAGCCTTAAAATCTGAAATGCAAATGAAGGTTTGTTTTTTTTCTTCCCTGCTTTTTACGGCTGAAAAACAAAGAATTGTAAACTCTCCTTATTCCCTTCACTGCTCGTCTTCTTCCTCACGTCAATTTATATTTTGTGTGTGAACCAAAAACATCTTTTATTTGGAATATCTGGAGGAACTAGAGGCTTGTGCCGTTTTTTGTTACGTTGATTTCGCCTCCTCATCTTCGTCTTCTTCTTGTTTCATCCTGCAAATTTAACGCCCCTTGTGTTGGAGTGAAGTTAAAATCAAAGAGTGAGGAGGTGGGGGAGGAGGAGGTGGGTGATGGTGGGGTGGTGGGGGTGTGTGTGTGTGGTGGTTGTGGTGGAGTTGGTGCAAGCCAGGAATTTATCTCATGTCCCAGTTTGTTGCACAGATGTCGCGCTGGAACTGCGGCATTCGCTTCCTCTGATATTTCCTTCAGGGGGGGCGTCGTCCAAAAAAAATCAGTCCCCCCCCCATCCCACATTCCCACACACACACACACTCCTATCCCTTCTTATCAGACAAAAATCTGTACCAATCACCCAGACGGTGAAAATTAAAATCTATTTTTTGATTCTCAGTGGTCTTAAGTTCATTAAAAATGAGAAATTGGCTGCCGAGCAAAGAAGGTCAACGTTGCATTAAAAGGGGAAGGCGGCGCGGAGTCAGACTCTTCTTCACCTTGGAACTGGAAGATTTCTTTTTCTTTGTTTTTTTTTTTCTCTTTTTAAAAAAGAGACAGCGAATTCACTACGTTCACTGCTCTTAGTTCAGCCGCGACTCCGCTCTGTTCATCTCCCTCCACTGAGCCTGACAAAGGGCTCCTTAAAAAAGTAGTCAGGAGTTAATCCGGCCTCGGAGGCTCGGGGAATCGCGTTGAGCGGCTCATTTTGTGGGGAGGGGGAGGGGGGGGGTGATGATTTTCCTCCTCCCTGACACACACACACACACACACTCTCTCCTCGGCCTCTCTCCATCCACACATATGTTGGACATGTTAGTGACAGTTTTCCCCTCGGCTGATTACAGGATCAAACCCTGTGCAAACACGGTTAGGGAAGTGAAACTCATTGGCGTATTTATAGTTTAAGTTTAAGTGTGTGTGTGTGTGTAACCGTTGTCCCTCCACGTCTCTCTTCCCCTGTCATTTCCCGTCGGAAAATTGTCATCTCGGAGTGAATCTGATTTGAGCTTTGCTGCTTCTCCATGACATGGTTTACTCTCACGGCTCAGGTTGCTCGTCTAATCTTTGTTGTTTTACATGCGTCTCCATCATTACAAGGCACATTTTCTCACCCACTTATTGTGTGCGTGCGCGAACGCCACCATTTACAGGCTTTTATTTGGTGAGATGAGAAGTTCATTCGTCGAGAGCTCCTTGTAATCGCTTCCCCTCAAATTCTTGCGTCGCGAGGGCTGCAAGTTACAGGACAGAGAAACGGGGAAATATAAACATGTGGTTGTTGTTTTCTGTGTCAGCTTCTCATTTATTCTTCTTTTATTTATTTATTTCTTTTCTTCCCTCCCCTCCCCCCCACCTCCCCCCAGCAGCCGAGCCCCTCTCCGCGGCTGCCATCTCATCGGAGGAGCTATCAGAGCGCTGCTCGGAGAACTCGGAGGAGAGCGGCAGCCTCAACAACGGCCACCGCCCCGGCTCCACTGTGGGCCGGCTGGCCCGGCTGGGTCATGACCCCCACGCCTCCCCAGAGCAGGACCTGCTGACGTGCGGCCAGTGCCAGGCCACCTTCCCGCTGGCGGACATCCTGCTCTTCATCGAGCACAAGCGGAAGCGATGCCACGGGCCGCCGTGCCTGACCGTGGGCCGGGGGCTGGACAAGCCGCCCTCGCCCTCCCCGGGCCTGGCCCTCACCCCGTCCCCCGCCCTGGGCGCCCTGCGCGGCCGGAGGCCCGTGGAGGTGGGCGTCCAGGCCACGCTGGCGGAAGACGACGACGACAACCGGTTCACGCTGCCCCGGGGGATTTGCCCCAAACAGGAACCTCTGCCAGGTAAAAACACCAGCTGACACACACACACAGGTCGCACTTCTGCCACCGCTGCTGCCGAAGTGCTCTGAAGCAAAACAGCAGCTTCTCTGAGGGAGGAGCTGTGAGGTCGACGCTCGTGGTTGTGTTGCTGCTTGTGTTGAAACACACAGTGTGACGTCCACATAAAATACCGTCCACATTCACTTCCTGATTGGTTCTTATCAGCTGTGACTCGACCGTCAGGTGAAGTTTTGGTGTTTGTTGTTTGGTAGAACTCCCCTGACAAAACAGCAGAGGAGAGACTCAACTTCCTGTTTACACCAACATGCGCCTGCCCAGTGTTTCTGAATAATCACGTGATGCACTTTATTTTAGGCGTATGGACACATAGACGCAGACTTCTCCTGAAAACACTTGTGTGGACACGTTGTTTTTAAAAGAAAACATACTAATATGGTTGGAAAAACTAAGAAAAGACGTGATACACTTCCTGAGATGTTTGTTGCCTGGACAGAAACTCTGTCTTCCTCAGTGGACGCAGGCTTTTCTCGATTTGTCCACACACACATGGTGATTGTGATACTGTACTGTAGTGTGTGTTGTCTGCTCTTATGTACGAAGACCAGCTCCGTCAAAACCTCACGTGGGGGTTTGTAGACGTTGAGGTTTCTTGGTGGAACACATATACATTCTATTTATGTGCCAATCCTGGTTTTGATTGGTTGAGATTTGTTCAGGGGGGCGTGTGTGTGTGTATTGTCAGGAAATTAAAAACAAAAAGGGACGTCACAGGTTCGGGGGGGAAACCCCCACGAGAATCTGCCTCTGTTCTCTTTCACAGACGGTTTTCATTTAGGACGACTGTCTCTGTCTCTCTGACTGTTTGTATTGTCTTCTTTTGTGTTTGTCTACTGTCACACACAGTGTGTGTGTACTGGTTCTCGTTGCCTCTTAAGGACCGGGTAAAAACACCACTGTTGTCGGGACCAGACGTGAGGACGAAAGAGTCTGGCTCATTTCTGAGGCTGTGGGTTAAAGTTAGTGGTCAGATGTGAACTGTGGGTTAGTTAAAGTTGGAGGTTAGTTATTAACTAGTGCTGGTTAAGGTTAAGAGAGAGAGCGAGAGAAAGAGAGCATGCATGTGAATGTAACATACCTTAACCTATGTCTGCTTGGTTGATCTTATATGCAGAAACTGTGTGTGAGGGAAAGTGTGTCTTTAGTGTGTGTCTTTCTCTGTGTGTGTGTGTGATTGCAAGTGTGTGTTTATATGTGTGTGTGTGTGTGTGTGTGTGTTCTCCCAGTTTGCCCATTTTGACCATGGCGACCAAATCCCACCGGCGAAGGAGACACGGGTGACCTTGACTTTGTGATACCACTCGTATTAGTGCACTTTTGAGACATTTGCATATGTGTAAGTGTGTGTACGTGTGCGTGTGTGTACATGTGTGTGACATTGGTTGAACTGGTTGTGTTCCAGTGTGTGACTTTCAGTTCTGGGGAGTAACTGCAGCCTCTGTCTGGGATTGGGTGCGTACAAACGTACGTTCATATGAACCTTGTGTGTGTGTGTGTGTGTGTGAGCGAGCATCTCTCTCTCTCTCTCATGTGGCCCTAACAGATGTGTCCTGCTCTCGCTGTGGTTTTCTCCCCCTCCTCTCTCTTCTCTCTCTTTTCTCTCTCTCTCTCTTCCACTGCCACATCTTACCCGACAAAAACGCAGCCCAGTTCTCCATCTCCTTCTCTCTCTTTCCTTCGCTTTCTTTCTGATTTACCTCCACTTTAAGCCTGTGCAGCATCAACCAGGAGGAGAGAGAGAGAGAGAGAAGAGGGAGAAGCCAGTTCACTTTTAGCTTCATGTGCTCATAGAGAGGGGGAAAGTCGTTTATTTAAAGAGACTTAACACCACTAATTATTTGTTGCAGTGCCATTCTTTCTCTCTCTCTTTTTTCTTCTTCTTCTTCTTCTTCTTCCTTGTGAATTTTAATTAGCAGTAGTTTTTTAGTGGCGGGCTGCCTGTACTAAATTAGCTGTTACAGAGAGAGAGAGGGGGGAGAGAGAGAGAGAGAGAAGGAGGGAGGGTGAGGAGGAAATAGAGCAGCAGAAACACAAAAAAAGAAAACGCATTATTTATCGCTTTGCTTGTAGAACGCAGCTCAGGAATCCTAAATGTTGCAGTTTGTTTCCATTTTGTCTCGCTGTGTGTGTGTGTGTGTGTGTGTGTGACGTAACATCGTCACTTCCTGCGATTAAAAAGTCTACAGTTGCAGGACGTGAAGACGAGGACGATTGTTGTCAATTCAACGTGTCTTCTGACCTTTCTTTTGTCTCCGGGGAGAAACATCTGCCAGCCCAGAGTGTGTCCATGTATGTGTGTGTTTGTACCTGTTACCTCTTTAGGACCGTGACCTTGTCAGGACCAGTCGTCCAAAACCGGGTCCTAATGAGGAACTGGTTAAGATTAGGATTAGACATTAACCAGTTGTGGTTATGGTTACAAATGAATGGAGTCCTTACAAGGATAGTTGTGTTTGTACCTGGTACCTCTTAAGGACCATGTAGTAATCATGACTAGTTATCCTCATGGAGACCAATAACTAGTCCTAATGAGGACTGGTTAAGATTAGGATTAGACATTAAATGGTTATGTTTCCAAATGAATGGAGTCCTTATAAGAATAGCTGTGTACACGTGTGTGTGTGTGTGTTTGTACCTGTTACCTCTTTAGGACTGTGTCGTAATAAGGACCAGTCGTCCGCGTGGAGACCGAAACTGAGTCTCTAATGAGGAACTGGTTAAGATTAGGATTAGACCTAAACTGGTTATGGTTCCAAATGAATGGAGTCCTTACAAGAATAGCTGTGTAAACCTGTGTGTGTGAGAGAGCTGGAAGGACTTAATGCAACATGAGAGTGTGCATCTCTCCCTCTCTTCTCCAAGTCAAACCTGCTTGTCTCTCTTATATTTCAACACACACTCTCACACACACACACACACAGAGAGAGACACTCACACACTCACCAGCTAAACTGGGTTATTAGAGCGATTTACATCATAATACAGGCGTCTGGCCGCCTCAATAGCGTTGTGTGTGGGAACGTCTTGGTAGGAACAGCTGTACACTCACAGGGGCCGCGGCGTTATATATCTTGTGTCGCGCTGACACCGAGCTCCAAACGGCCAGACGTTTGAAAAGTTTCGTCTGGAGGAAGAAAAAAAAATAAAGGGGGTGAAAATAATAAAAAAAAACAAAAAGAGGAGAATATTTCAAACTCACACACCAGCACAAAAACACCAACTCACCCGCCCTGAAATTTATTCGCCAAAGCTCATTCATTCTGGTAGCTGATAATTAAAGCCAGCGTTTATTTTTTTTTTCTACTACTCCTCCTCCTCCTCCTCCTCCTCCTCCTCAGCTTTTGTCCTAATTGACCCCAAACTGTCGTGGTGGAGTAAATATGTGAAAGACATGAATAACAAAAAAAAAAGAAAAGAAGAAGAGAGAGAGAATCAGCTGGAATTTCAGCTGCGATTAAATCTGTCCAGAAGAATTCCTGATGACGGAGAAACAGAGAATGTGTGTGTTTCTTATTTGTGAATGCTCTGCTCTGCTTTGGTTTTTCCACCAACGTCTCAGAGTTCTTCAGTGTTTCAGCTGCTGTAATCCCAAATGTACGACATACATATGCCTATTTCAGACGTTATCCTGAAAATAATGGGAAAAATAGTAATTAAATAGATCTTTCTGTGAAAAATCCACAGAATATTTTTGGACAATTTTGTCCTCCAAATCTTCAAATGTCGCCCTTTTCTCTGCCTGAATGTGACGACGTTATTCAGCTTCTACATCCGTCATTTTACACCTTATATTCTACACATACCATATGCCAGATTAGCAAATGCTAAAATTGTGACATATGTCACTATTATTATGATTAACAAGCAGCAAGGTCTAATCCCAAGTGAGTAAAGTGCAATATCGTCAAATAATTTTTTTGTAATTTGTAGGGATTTAGTAGAAATCCAGGGAATATTTTTGGGACATTCTCGTCCTCCACGTCTTCAAATGTCCCCTGTGTCTTCATATGAATGTGACACCTTCATTCAGCCTGTACATCCATCATTTCTTATATTCCATCCTTCAAACACATAACATATGCCAGATTAATAATAATAACAGTAATGGTGACATACGTTCCTGTTTTAGTTTATAATACTTTTTTTATTGGCGTTTTAGCCTCCATGTCTAATCCCAAGTGATTCAAATCTGCAATCTCTGCATCCAAATGTATCATTTTCAACTCAATATCTTGTAGAGTAATTGTTAGGGATTTTCTGAAAAATAATGTGAATAATAGTAATTAAATCTGACTTTCCTGGAGAAACCTTCCAGGTTTGGGGACAGTCTCGTCCTCAGTGTCGTACAAATGTCACCTGTGTCTCTAAGTGAATGTGCCGCCTTCACTCAGCCTGTACATCCATCACTTCACATTCTTATATTCTATACCTCAAACACATAATAAATGCCAATTCCAAAGCCGTGATTAATGTCAGTGTGTTTCAGCAGCCGTGTTCTTGTGATTTTAATCTGCAGAAATGTGCATTTGATTGTGATTTTAAAAGGCATGAATTGATCAAATCCTGGAAATATTACAAATAAGACTTTTTTTTGATATTTTTGGCACATTCTCGTCCTCCCATATCTCTAAATGTGGCCTGTTTCTCCGAGTGTACGTGCCACTTTGATTCAGCGTGTACATCCATCACTTCACAGCTCATATTATGCTTTTTTTCAAACACATATTAGATGCATATTTCACAGCAGTGCTTGACCTCACTCCTGTTTTAGCTTCGCCACGATTTCTATTGGCGTATAAAGCGGCCGTGATCGCTCTCTGCTGAGTCTAAATCTGCCACTTTTACGTCCAAAGCACCATTTTCAGCTCATCTTTCTGCAATTTTTTTAGACATTTACTCGATTAATATGAATGACGGCAACTAAATACCACTTTCTTGAAATAATCTAGGCTATATTTTGCAAGACGTTCTATAATCTCATCCTTTTTTTGTAATTTTTAAGGCATTTACTCATGTAATCTTGTAAATAATATGAATCATAGTATTTAATATGACTTACTCGAGCGAGACCAGGGACTATGCTTTGGGACAATCCTTATAATCACTTTCATATTCTTTTTAGTGTTTTTCACTCTCTAGTGATTTAAATCTGACATTTTTGTGTCCAAAATGCATAATTTTCAGTTCATTTACCTGGAATTACTTGACATTTACTCGTCTAATATGAATTATAGTATTTAAATATGACTTATTTGAACAAGACCAGGGAATATTTTTGGTACAATCTTGTCCCACACCTTCTATTTCTATTTCTATTGGCGTATAAGCAGCCATGTTCACTCTCTAGTGATTTAATTCTGTAATTCTCACACATTTACTCGTCTAATGTGAACAATAGCAGCTAAATAGGACTTTCTTTTAAATAATCCACGGTATATGTTTGCGAGAACAGCGTTGAACCTCCTCCCTTTCCATGTTGTTTTCTCTCTCCGAGTGCATGTGCCACCTTTTATCCGGCGTGTGCATCCATCACTTCACACGTTATACTCTGTAACACAATCACATAAGATCTGCCACTTTCATAACAGAGGTTGACCTCACTCCTTGTTTTTTAGCTCTTTTCTCCTGGCATTTCGGCCTTTAGTGATTTGTAGTTTAAAGATTTTGAGGAATCCGGGCAGTATTCTGGGGACAAGCTCGCCGTCCATGACTTTGATATTTACATATCAAACAGAGCCGAGATGTTACCTGTGTGTGTGTGTGTGTGTGTGTGTGTGTGTGAGAGAGAGAGAGAGAAACCCTGCACAGGCAAAATGCCGATCAGTTATGCAGAATGGAAGCATACACGCCCACAAACTACTACACACACACACACACAGACTCTCTCCCTGTGTCTCTCTCGCTTTCTCTCTCGCCCATTTATTCTATTAATCCCTGACTGAGATGAAAATTCTGATTATAATCCCCGAGGCGCCGCTCATTCAGAAACAGCATCACTAATGTATGTCTCAAAAGAGCAGGGTTTTGCATGTGTGTGTGTGTGTGTGTGTGTGCGTGCATGGCCGTCTTCCCTTCTCTCTCTCTCTCTTTCTCTCTCTCTCTCTTAATAAAAAATGGCTGTGATTAACAAAAAAAAAAAAAAAAATTCCTGGCTTGAAAATTGAAATTTCAAAAATGAATTCTCGGTGGATTCCTTCCTTTAAATCCTCGCTGTCCACTCGTCACCGGGTGATTTCATCCTCATAATTAGCAGCGAGGATTTAATCCTGTCCTCTGTGGACAGAGAGAGAGACAACACACACACACACACACACACACACACCAGTGACG
The DNA here is from genome assembly GCF_019176455.1 of Solea senegalensis. Classification (NCBI taxonomy): domain Eukaryota; kingdom Metazoa; phylum Chordata; class Actinopteri; order Pleuronectiformes; family Soleidae; genus Solea; species Solea senegalensis. The sequence goes on along the minus strand of NC_058035.1, from coordinate 460,793 downwards.
ATGACGTGTGTGTGTGTGTGTTAATGAGCTGAAATTGATATGCGTCCCCTTTTTTCATTTTTATGAACCACTCATTTGTGATAAACTCTCTATTAGCCATGAGATGTTACTGATACATACATTTCAGACTGTTTTTTTTTTGTTTAAAACGAGGATTGTTAGTCTGTGATTAGCAGTCAGATTATCATCAGTACACTTTTTTAACAGCCAGTCATTGTCTGGCTCAGTGTCAGATCTCACTCTCAGATTTTACGACAGCCACTTCATACCGAGTCGATGATGACACCATGTTTGGTGTGTGTGTGTTTGTGTGTGTGTGTTTGTGTGTGTGTGTGTGTGTGTGTTTCGTGCAGCAGCTTCACACACTGGCTGCCATCACTAATTTTTATTGTTTCTGTCTGGATTTGGAGCTCCGTTTCTCCTCCTGTGACATCAGACTGTCGTTGTTGGTGTTGTTGTTGTTGTTTTTTGAAGGAGCTTCACTGGATGTAAACATGATGCTTTTATGTGGAAAATTAATGATTATTGACTGTATCTATTAATCTGTCAACACATTTCTTAATTCATTCCCTGTTTGATCGACAAAATGTCATTTAGTCGATTTTTACATTTTAAAATGTAAAAATATTTGACTCGTAAACCTCAAAAATGACAAGATTACTATCACTATTCATGATTTTAACATTTAAGGCTGTTTTTATTTGAATAATCAGTGATTAAAAATAGATGACGATCAATATAGCAGTTGATTATCAATCATTAATATTCAAGAACCTGACACTGGCTTGAAAAAGGCAAATTAAGTTAGCATGTTGTACACGTTTGGCATCGCGTAACCTTCTAACTTGAGTTTGAATTAACTTTATTGGACAGCAGAAACCTCCAAACTCCCAAAAATAAACTCCCATGATGCATCGTTCAGAAGCATTTTTCAAAAATCTTTGCCTCAAAAGATGTTTTTTTATTCTAAATTGTATTTTTGGGAAATGTAGGATCCAGCATTTGTGAAGTTTTGTCATCGTCATGAAGAGACAAAAATCAAAGCAGCAACACTACATTTCCCATAATGCATCGCTCCAAAGCGTCTTTTGTAAATATTTGTGTCTTGAGGAAATGTTGTCCTTAAAACTGAAGCCACAGACTTCTTTTTAAAAGTTCTTTTAAAGTGAAGTTGCATTATGGGAAATGTAGGCTAATATTGGATCTGAGTATAATCATCAAGCAGTTGACATAATCTGACATTTAGTCTGGATTAGAGGAATTTGAGGGATTTGTGGTTTTAAAATCGATTATGAAAGTTGTGTTGCATTATGGGAAATGTAGGCTCTAACATTTGTAGAAATTGAATCATAACTTGGAGCAGAAGTGGAATATTCTGATTTTCAGTCGGGATTACACGTCACATGCAACATCTTCAAAGATCTGCGTCTTCACAAAGCTCCTCTATGGACACAGATGAGTTTAATAAACTGTTCTTTTATGTGGGTGAACTCAGGAGCTGCTGATGTGCCTTCAGGCAAGACAATGGCGAGGGGTCAGAGCTGTTGACCTTTGACCTTTGTGGCCGTTAGTCCATGACCTCACATGTGACCCAGTGGAGCGAGCACAGGCGACAGGTGTTCATGACCTTGCCGGTTACACAGTGATGGAATTGTCACAGTTTGGTCATTTTTAGGCGTAAAAACAAGTTATTTTTTAAGGACAAACCAAAAGAAACATAAGGTTCTATGACATGAAAGTCAAGCTTTCGTCAACTCATCCTTCTTTATCTCATCCTACATCTTACTTCCCTTAAGATAAGGTCACCTGACGACAAACTTCCCTGTGTGGATCAACAGTTCGGTTTTTTTGGTCACTGTTACAACCAGGTCTAGGAGAAAACCTGATCCCAACAAGACTAAGGAAACCTTCTCTTCCCAATTCCCCAAACAAACAAAAAACATTTTAAAGGCTTATTCATTTAAAAAATCAAGCACAAAAACTTCTGCTGGCAGTGTGACTGTGAGTGACACAAGGAAGTCCACTGTGACAATCCGGCCTCTTAAACTGGTTCCTCCTGTGCAGGACCAATCAGCTCCCAGGATCCACCTACACTCACACACACATATGTCAATCAGCCAAACGAGCACACCTGCAACCCGTCTCACAATCACATGTCTGCATGTCTGTAATAGTCACTACTTTGTTGTTTTGGTTGTTTTGAAATGAATAGAAGAAGAAGAAGAAGAGAATGTTAATACTTCATACTTGTTTTTACAGTATGTCTCTTTATAGATCACAGACCAAGTCTTAAACTGGATCTGTGTAAAACTTGACCTGCTCACAGCTGTTACCATCTTACATAAACACGACAGAATTCGTCGTGATCTGTTGAGATGTCGCTGAGATAAACACAGCTGAACTTGTTCAATGGGACTGAACCATGTTAAAATGAAATTGGCGCCAAATCTGTAATCTGAATTAGATCAAGATGAAACTTGGTCTGATGGTAGAGGGTCTGGTCCTGCACACATGCAGGGTTAGGATTATGGTGAGTGTGTGATCCTGCATTGATTTACCAAATTTCACCCAAATCTGATGAGTATTGACAGAGTTATGATGTTTGACACTTTTGCCCATAATAACCAATCGGGATTTCTTGAACTTTTTATTATCTTGTGACGTCATCAGTGGGAAGATTCTTACCAAAATGTAATGGGAACATATTTCATGAAAAATGTGTTGATCTGTCAGAAACTCTCCTCCTGTCTACACATTTACAGATGAAAACATAACCTCCTCAGTGGAGGTAAAAATAGTCGAATGACACGAAAGGAAAACTTAAAATAAATGAGAAAACAGTGACTTTGGAATGAACAGATTTAGAAGAACAAGAAGAACAAGAAAGAAAGAAGGACCTGCAGGGCGGCAATCACCACCACCACCATCTCCACCACAGATAGACAGACAACAACAACAACAACAACAACAACAACAACATCATCAAAGGGTGTTACAGTAGAAAAATAAATTTAAGGAAGAAAATCCACGGGAACGACATCACACTGCCCACGCGCTGTGATTGGCAGCTCGTCCCTGGGAAGTGCGGCGGCGGCGGCGGCGTGGACGCGCCACGGCGACTTGAGACAGATGTGCAGAAAACAAAAAAAAAAACAATCTCCCAGACTGCTGCGGTCGGCAAAAGCTTTTCAGAAACAAACGACAACAACGGAGGAGAACAATGAGGATGTTTAAGAGCAGCCCTGTGAGTGTGTGTGTGTGTGTGTGTGTGTGTGTGTACAGTAGTCCACATGACGTCACACACACACACACAGTGATGGAAGGTTGTTTATTGATCTGGCTCTTTGTGTTTATGCGACTGATTCGACATCCACGCTACATTTACTCCTCGGCGGTGAGAGGGAAAGCTGCTGTTTTTGGCTCCCTCACTGTGCCTGCTGTGTGTGTGTGTGTGTGTGTGTGTGTGTGTTTATTCCTCACACACACACACACACACATCAGTCCACTCAAGTGGTGCACGTGTAACTCAACTCTCTTATTATGTTGAAGGCAGTTGAAGGCCTGTTCATAAAACTGTTTATACACTACAAAGCTTATTTATATAGGCCATTGGATTACAGAGTGGCTCTATCGCACACACACACACACACAGATATGTGTTTATCCCTCACTCCTTTTTCTCTTTGTACGTATGTACCTGCTATTATAACATGAATAACACACTCTATATGTGTGTGTGTGTGTGTTTATTGTTTACAGTGAACATGAAAGTGTGTGTGTGTGTGAGAGAGAGAGAGAGAGAGGGAGAGAGAGGGAGAGAGAGCTGGCAGTGTCGATGCAGGACATCCGCTGGTTACATGTGCCAGGGCCGGGCTGGCAGTGTGCGTGCGTGTGTGTGTGTGTGTGTGTGTGTGTGTGTGTGTGTGTGTGTGTGTGTGTGTGGGTCCTTGCTCTGGTTTCATGTTTCCTGTTTGGCTCAACTACTACGACACACACACACACACACACATGTGCTGCCATGCTGTGACTCTGTGACTGTATGTGTGTATGTATGTATATGTATATGTATATATATATATATATATATATATATATATATACATATATGTATATATATATATATATACATATATGTATATATATATATACATATACATATATACATATATGTATATTTGTGTGTATCTCCTTCTTCTTCTCTGCTTTAAATTAAAAGATGATTTTGTGCTGATTGAAGTCGAGCTCATGTTCAAAAATCCCTCATTCATCCCCCGCTATACGCTCAGAATATACATTTATATTTAGTTAAATAGGAATAAGACGCGACACACAAGAAAATAAAATAAAACACCAACCCAGACCTGATGGCATCTGGCAGAAAACAACACAAACTACACATTATCTGCACATTCAAACGAGACTAAACCTCTCATGTCTGAATTCTTTTGAGTTTTAAAAACTGCAGATGTAAAATAAAACAATAAATGATGAATTAAATGATAAAAAAATATGAAAAACACAATCGAAAATGATAAAAAAATAGGATTTAAACGTGACTAAAATCTAATAAAGTGGCAATCAGATTGATAAAAATAGGAAAATATGTTGAAAATGTTTCATTTTCAAACAAATAATGATTTTTTTTTGCGAATATATAATCTGGAATCAATAATGTGAAGATGGTGATGGTTTGTGACACATTGGCCTTGATTCTTTCACATGCCATCTTAGTCTTTCATGTTGTTTTTTACATAATGTGTGTGTAAATAATGTTAAACCGTCTTAAAAATATGCACTTTTTGTTTTATTGACCATCGTATCAGGATATACAGTTTTTATATCAAGTCAATCTCGATTCATTTTGTGTTAAACAGCTTCACGTTTGAGTATTTTTGTCATTTTCGTGCCACAAACATAACGTAACACTGGACTTTATCCCATGACGTCACAAACTGTTAAACCTGAACTCACAATTCCGCCTGTTTAGTCCACAGATGCTGAGGGAGTCACTATTTAATAATTCTTAAAAATAAAAATAGAAAATGAAATCACACACACACACACACACACACACACACTCCCCCATCGTCTGCAGCTCTGCACTGACTTTTCCTCGATAATTTGCGGAGGCTCATTTGAATTTTAAGCGCTACTTTAATCTTCAAAGCTCACACAGCTTTATGAATATGCATGCAGTGGGCAGACTTTAGTTCATTACCTAGTTGTAAATTCTAATGACCATTAGGCCCTCACAGTAATTGCCAATTGTTTTGCATTTTTGATTGGCCTATTACCATGCGCATTCGTGGAGGCGCACATCAGCCACGCTTGTCAGAGCCCGGCGTGTCAGCGCGTGTGTGTGTTTCCGCGTGTGTGTGTGTGTGTGTGTGCACTTTATAAATGAAAGTTGCAATTTTTTCTTTCTTTAATTGTGTGACGACTTGAGAGCCGAGCCAGAGATTGGACATATTTAATTTACATGATGTCTTGTCTGTTCACTCATTACACTGCTTGTCTCGCACGCACACACACACACACACACATACAAACACACACACACACACACACACACACGCCAGACCATCTGGCTGTGTCCTCGACATGTTGGTTTTGACATGTTATAAAGTGATTTCTCAGTGCCATCTCTCTCCCTCCATCAGCCTATTCACACACACACACACACACACGCACACACACACGTGCACGCACACACGTGCACACTTTCTCTTTCTCCTTGAACAAACAGATGTCAGCAGCTACCTCTCTTCTCTCCTCCCTCCCGAACTCCGTCTGAGGGCTGCCATTTTGGAGACAGTGATTTGTCGTCTGTGAGTGAGTTTCTCTGTAAACGTGGGATGAAAACTCTGTGAGAAAAAAAAAAAACAAAGAAAGAGAAGTCTGTAGGTGGCGGAGGATGAAGTCTATTGTCGTCTCCTCTCCTCTGCAGGAAAACGCAGCCTTTTCCCTCGCCCTCTTTGTGCTGCGTTTGCAGACGACGACGACAACAAACAACAAACACAAATCATTGTAATATTCACCTTGAGTCTCGTTTGTACACAAGTCTGTTTTTTTAAACGGAGAGGAAAGAAGGAAGCGAGAAAGTCGATATTATAAAAATTAATCTTCCGCTAATAACAACAAGGCGGCACAATTAGGAAACAAAACAGGAGAACAAAGACGGAAAAGTGGCAATAACACACACACACACACACACAGAGGAGCTCCAATCTGTGTCTTCTTCTGCTGCCTTTGTTACTTTTATCCTCACACACACGCACACACACGCACACACACACACTTGTCTTTCCCCCTCACATCCTCCCTGTTTGTGTGTACAAGCGCTGTGAGCGAGATATGTGAACCTTCGTGGCGATGAAAAGGAATTCTTAATTGCCCAGAAATGAGCAATGTTACAAATAGAGGTGTAATGGACGCAGCCGAGTGGAAGGAACGTGTGTGTGTGTGTGTGCGTGTGTGTGTGTGTGTGTGTGTGTGTGTTATGTGAGGGGTTGTCTCCGGTGGGACTCGCGGGGCCTGTTTCCTGAGGTCTCCTTTACCCTCGCTACAAATGCTCTCACACACACATTACACACACACACACACACACACACACGCACACACACACCTCTGGCTGCTGTTACTCACTTCAAAGTTGTTAATATTCAACTGGGAAACTGTATCCAGAGCGCAGCTAAATTATTAAGCGTATGAACTTTTTCGGCAGTAAGATGAACTGATGGGCCACATCTATGAGATCCCCCTCTCCTCCTCTTCTTCTTCTTCTTCTTCATGTGTGTGTGTGTGTGTGTAGGTGTGTGCGTAATGTGTGTGTGTGTGTGTGTGTACATGCCCTCTCCTCCTGCTCAGTGCTTGGTCTTTGGCCAAGGGCATGCATAATTGATCCGGTGCCCGCTATCATTTTCTTGATGTAATTGCCCCAGAAAGATATGATGAAATCTAATGGATAATTTATCTCCTTAAAATGGATAAAGAACCATTAAAATGTAGTTTTGGGGTTGGGGCGGGGGGTATTACAGTATATATGTGTGTGTGTGTGTGTGTGACACACTAATTTGCACAAGTATTACAGGTGTGCGTGGTCCGCCCACTGACACTGTTGCTGAGATAAATTCACCCACGCTGCCTGTTTCCACTGAGGAAATTCATCATTATAATGCTGATTTATCACGTGTATTATTGCATGTGCAAGAATATGGAAATAAAATAGGTAAAGGGTAATGAATACAGTTTTTTCTCTTTTATATGAAAAAGGAACGCTTTTTTTAAGGAGAAGTGACAGATGTTTTCCTTTTATTTAAAGCTGAACTCTGACGACCTTCAGCCTCAAGAATTTCTCACGACTGTTACCATCAAATAAATGACAACATGTCACTCAGTGTGACTGAAGAAGGTAGTAAGTGTTAAATGTGATGCTACACAAGAGCTAATAATGCATTTTTGACATATCCAAGACTGACTTCAAAGAAAAAAATATGGAAATATGGAAAATAACAAATTTTTTTGGGAGTGGACGTTTTTGTCCTTAATGACTTAAGAGCGTAGTAAATTTAGCCTGAGGTTTAAAAGAGGGAACAAAATTAAAGACAATGCACAGTAATTTCTTAACCTGTTGTTCTGCAAAAGCATGTGAGTGTAGCAACAGCAGCGTTGTTAGGGGTCAACGGGAAATATAAGGTCAGAGGTCAGGGGATGTAGTCAGGGTTTTTGCTCGTCTTCTATCTGTTTCTAAACAGTTATGTAATCTATGTCCAACTTTGGAAGAAAATGTTCATTTTGAAAGTCAAATCCTTAGAAAGAAAGACAGAGAATGATGCGACGTAAACACTCATTTCAATATGTCGCTGTAAATTAGTGTTTTTGTAAATTACTAATATGGATTAAGCCAAGTTTTTCAGTTTAAGGGGAAAGAACGTTAACAGCTGAAGACGAGAGAGGAGAGAATCTTTGCTGTCCTCAGTCCGACGTGTTTCAACATGCTCTGGACTTTACAGTAACACACACACACACACACACACACACTGTTTATCTTTGCTGTACAAGGGGGAAATGCAGGTCGTAATCTGTAACACTGTGAGGTGTAGAAAGACGTGATGGAGGGAGTTTGGACAAAAAAAGACAAAAACAGAGACAGGGAAGTGGGGTTGGGGGGGTTCAGGGAGGGCAGATAGCCCTTGTGGGGTGGTGGGGGGTGTAGGGGATGTGAGGGAGAGGGAGGGAGGGAGGGAGGGTAGTGCGAGGTAAAGAAAGGCTGGGCCCTGGTGGTGGCTGTCCATTAACAGATGAACTTGGCCGACGTCCAACTGTTTGATGACATGGACTTCATGTGTGTGTGTGTGTGTGTGTGGACGTGGGGGCTGAACACACACACACACACACACACACACACTCTCCTCTCTCGCTCACCTTTTGTTCTCGTGTGTTTCACATAATCTGCGTCGTCCAGCGTCCTCACTCTTCACCTGGTTTTACTGTCCACACAACAACAACAACGACAACATGGGGACATTCATTCATTATCTGTCTTAATTTCCACTGAAGCGACTGAAGACTCAAACGTCTTTGCACGAGTCGCAGAAGTCACGGAATTGACAGGAGTCACGTTTCCCAAAGAGATCGATGTTAAATCCACATTCTCTGCACATGCAACGTTTGCGTCACGTTTGGCATCGAGCGACTGTCTCTCTCTTTGTGTCTCACTCTGTGTCTCACTCTTTACGCCAGTGTTTCCCAGACTTCTTAATGTAAGGAGCCATTTTTAAAGACAAGAACCCCTCCCCCCAAAAAAAAGAAATAGACACCAGTTTAGTTTCATTTTTATTTTACAGCTTACTTTATCCTATCTTTATATTTATTATTTTGTATTTTATTGTTTTTGTGACTTTTGCTGCTTCTAATTAATGATGGTAATTAATGTTGCATTAGTACATGAAGAATCCTGCAGATTTAACATTTCTTACGACTAGTATTATTTTTAAATAGATAAACCAATCACAATATGTGCCATAGAAAACACATTTACAGTGGTTTTTTTTTTTGTAAAATTGAGGAAAATGTTTAGCAAAAGTATTCTAATCTCTGATTTATAAGCTGGAACTCTTTCATTCTTATTTTTTTTGTCTACCTGCAGACAAACCTCTCACACACACCTACACATACTTTTCACCCGGACCAGTTCTGACTGGTTTGCTGGCACGGAGCATGTGCCATACGCTGGGTGTTAAAGAAGGTGTCAAATGACATGAATAGAAAGAGAAAGGCGTTCCAAAAAAAAAGGAGTAAAGAAAAAGAGATCACGGTCGATGCCCCTGACCTGACGAGAACTCGGAGAGAAAATAAAACAGCAGCAGCACCATCAACGACAGACAGACGTAATAAATAAATACACAGATTTTGAACCTTTGTGGAAGCGTTGCTCGTGTGAGTGAGCGCGACTTGACAGCAGCAAGGAGCACAGTTTTATTTACAGCAACGGCCGAGGTCAGGAGGTGCAGCGGGAGCAGCAGGAGCAGCGGGAGGGAGAGGAACACACTCGCTGTAAATCTACACTGTCAGGTTACAACTAACGCTGCTGCTGCAGCGGCGGCGGCGGCGGCGGCGGCTGCTGAGCAGGTCGAGTGAGTCTGATGCCTTGCTGAAGGGCACTCTCTCTCTCACATGTCGTTGCCCGCTGTTTGAACTGCGGTGTCTCAGCTCGGGGAGCTGTCACAGCCGTCTCCCTCTTGATTTGTGCGGTTGCTGCTTTGCGTGCCGGGCGTTTTAAAGCAGGGATTCTCAACGTCTGGGTCGGGACCCACAGATGGATCGTGGGGGATTTTCTTTAGAGGTGGTCATTTTTCCAGAATCTTAGTGACGATTTATGTAAATATGTTTGAAATGAAGTTTAAAAGTGGGTTCCCACATAGAAAGTTTAATTTTAAAGGCTCTCAATTTCTGCCTGTTTCTGCTTTTCCTCTCAGCTCAGTATCTTTTTTGTCTTTTTAGTTTAAAATATGTGATTAAATAGTTGTTATTTTTCCTATATTATAGTGTAGTGTCATAATAAGTGGCCTCCTGCATGAAAAAACACATCTACAGGACATAAAGATGCTATTTTTATTGTCTTGAACGGGCAATAACGCAGAATCTGGCTATAAATCAAATTCAAGTTGTTCAACCATTTTCCAAATCAGAGGTGCATTGTAATGGTTATAAAACAAAGACAATAATAATTGACTGTGATCATAATAAATGAGATTGAAAGAGAGAGTGAAAGAACACGGCTAATATGAGACCATGTAAACACTTTCCTTTACTGATAATTTAATCAGATTTAACATCATGACGACAGGGTCAAAGGTCACAGGTCGAAAGTGAGAGTTGTAAAAAGCAAACAAGCAGAAAAGAGTCATAAAATCAGTGACAAGGTCAATCTAACTGAAGATTGATGGATTTAGATTGATGTCAAACACGCGTTTAAGTGATTTTCCACTAGGGTTAGACATTATTTCTATGAATAATGAATTTTCACCAAATGGTGATTTTATTGAATTTGAAAACTCATAGAAATCCTGCATGACTCATGGTTATTCATCTTTCTGGAGCTACCGAAACCACCAAAATCACCTTTATGAACAATGAAGCTACAAAAATATGCAAAAAAGAACAGTAGTTTCTGAACCAAAAACGACATTTTATATGTGTAGATATCACAGAAATGGAGTTGTGGCACTTTTGGCAGAAAAAGCATGAGATCATGGTTTAGAAAACATCATATTTATTTTCCTCAGAATTGCAAAATTCTCAATTTTGACACACAACAACAGACATTTTCTCACACTCTGGTCTTGAGCTGACTTTTGTGTCGCCTTGTTGTTTCTGTGTGTTTCCTTATTGATCATTTTGTCAAAAAAGCATCAAACCCTGGGGTAAAAGTTCACTTTCAAAAATGCAGTTTAGTTGTGTGGGAACATCTTGTGTGTGTGTGTGTGTGTGTGTGTGTGTGTGTGTGTGTGAGACACAGTAGAGATCAGTCATTGTTAGAGGAAGATTGTGTTTGGACTTTTCTCTGTGTGTCTGAACATGTTCTTGTGCTACAATAATTACACACACACACACACACACATGTATACTGTACATACATGTGCACTCGCTGACCTCTGCTAAATGACATTACCATGTGACAGCTCGAGTGTGTGTGTGTGGGACATGTGATAGGGTGTGGCGCTGCTGGTCATGTTTGCAGTGTCGGCCCCTGAAAGGACTCGCGACACGACCTGCACTTACCGTGTGAGTGAGTTCAGACAGAGAACACGTGTCGCTCTGTGTAACGCTCCCTCCCACAGTCGCGGCGTTAAACTGAGCGCCTCGAGATGTAACGCAACAGCGTTCTTCTAGAACTCCTCAACTCGATACAGAGACAAGGTTTCACCAAAGACCAGGAGCAAGTAGACCAGGGTCTCTCAATCCTGGTCCTGAGGACCTATTGACCTTAGATCAAGGGGTCTCATACTGTTTGGATGAAAAACTATGAGTCTGAGACGTCTGTTTTCCTGCTCCACCACACACCGAAATCAAACGTCCAACTCGTCATGAAGCTCCGCAGAAGATCTCTGAGAACTCTGATAACGTTCCAGGTGTGATGGAGCAGGGAAACATCTAAAACATGCAGGTCTGTCGGAGTGTTTATATAAACTCAGATCGGCATAAACCCGACCCTCTCGTTGTTCGGGAATGACGTTTTGGGAATGTCGTGTCTTTATTCCGATGACTTGAGTCCATGTAAACGCAGCTACTGTTGTTCGCGTGGACACAGATTATTTTCTGATTGACATCCGGACACAGAAAACACTTTTTTTCAGCTCATTTGAAATCACCATTTTCACGAACACACACACACACACACAGGGAGCCCCGAGGCTCGTCAGCGGTGTAAACTTCCTCTTCCACCTCTGGCTAAAGCTCTCCTCCCTCGGCCACATGCATATTCGCTGCATTAGCAATGAGAGCGACTTGGCTCGCAGCGACCGCACAGGCATCTTCTCTTCCCTTCCCTCTCTTCTTCTTCTTCTTGTTTTTCTCTCTCCCTCCCTTTTTTCTCTAATCTTATGTAAACACAGAAATCAGCTCCCAGCGCTGGCACTGCCAGATGCAGGCCAGCAGTGATGTCCCACTGAGATAGATCCCTCTAAAGCTCTGAGATTAAAAGAAGTTTTTTTTTTTGCTTTTCCTGTCATCTGTCGGGGCTATTTATATTTATACCTGTGGAAAATATATATATATATATATATAAAGTTGTTTTGAATCCAGGTGGTTTATGTTAATGTGCTGAGATACGAGGAGGAAAGAGTCTGAGGCAACAGTAACTCTTCAAAACAAAACAATTCATGTAATTCTTCTATTATTGATCTGTGTTTTACGGCAATTTAAAAAAATGCAACACATGCAGAGCACTAGAGCTGAAATGATTGATTATTAATCGATGACTTAATTAATCATCAGCTATTTTGATAATCGATGAATCGGTTTGAAGCGTTTTTCATGATTAAAACAAGATTTCTGATAGTTTCAGCTTCTTAAATGTAAATATTTTTCTGGTTTCCGGTGGTTGGACAAACACTGATGGACATTTTTTACCGTCTTCTGACATTTTATGGACCCCCATCACTTAATATGAAGTCGTCGTGAGTTACTTACGTATGTTTTTTGCTTCAAAATACAATTTTTATAAGATAAGATGAAGGAAATTTACATCGTCACAGCAACAAAGACAGGAAAGATAAAGATAATAAATAACAAACATGCATTTCCAAGAAAGTACAACGTGGAACGACTATAAAAGTTAAAAAAAAAAAAAACATTATAAAAAAGGATTGAACATGAGATATTGTTATATGATTGTGAAGCTATGTAGCGTTCCACAGCCACACGTTTATGCTTTTATTTTGAAATTCTGTGAAATAGCCCTCCTCCTGACCAGACTAGATGCTCAGTTTGAGATTTAAAGTTTAAAGGGGGATTGAGTATCTTGCTCAGGGGCTACCCCAGCCCCTTGAAGACCTGTCGGGATTTGAACCGGCAACCCTCCTGTTACAAGGCAAGAAATTGCCCAGCCCTGATATTTAGACAAATAAATGTTGACACAGCGATAGAAGACAAATCTACTGAATGGGACGGAGACACTGTGACACTTTAAAGTGTCTGTTCTGGCAGGAGTACACACACGCACACACACACACACACACACACACACACAGACACACACACACAGACAAAGATAAAGTGGAATAAAGAGACGCAAAGAAAAAGATATCTATGCGGCGCTGAAAGAGACATGTTGTGATGTGACCCGCGTCCAGCGCCGTGTTCACATAAAAGCGTCTGTCTTCAAAGATGTATTCTAGGTGTGTGTGTCAGTGTATGTCAGTGTGTGTGTGTGTGTGTGTGTGTGTTTATCTACATGCCGCCGCCGCTGTCTGTGTGTGTGTCTGTGAATGATCTATGGTTTGTGTTTACCGTGCCATATTCCGGCCTGGCCCGCCGTCACTGGCGTATGAATGATAAATTGCGGATGTCCATCGGATTCACCCGAGCACCTGTGGTCCCCTCACTCCTCCTGCTCCTACTCCACCTCCTCCCCATCCTCACCCCCACACACACGCCTGCCCGTGTGTCAGGAGGAGGCGTTGATAAACAAATAAACACCAAAAGTAAGAGATAAACAAAAAAAGGGCCTCGTACAGAGACTTTCTCTCTGTCTCAGGATGAAAAGCTGTCTTCTTTTAAGACATTAATGATATTTTTTGGCTTTGATTTACCTCACATGTTTAATATGAGTCCAACTTTTCGTGGAATTAACTTATTTTCCAGCTCTTTCCATTAAGTCGTGTCATTTACGGATGCAACTGAGCATTTTTCACGTTAGAAATGTTTCTCCGAATTTTCCTTTTTCCTTTTCTGTCTATGAATCAGTTTCCCAGAGCTCACGCTGACACCCAAAAAGGGATAGTTCACATTTGTTTGTTTCTATAATAGAACGAGACACGCTGTTGATGTGAGGAGTGACTGTACTGAAAACCCGCAAGGAAAAATGGATTTGAGCCACTTAGCAAACAATCAACACCTGCTGAAGTGTACGCAATCTTAACAATGTGTTTGATGCTTTCTCTCACTGTTCGACAGTGTTTTTCAACAGGAAAAGGAAGTTTTGTGTGGATTCTGAACCACTCACACCAAATCCCATAGAGAAAATCATCGTTTTAAGCTCGCAGCACCACAGTACCTGCTGCTCTCCTGCTGCCTCGTTTGGTAAATTTATATCACTAAAGTAAATCCAAACAAACTACTTCTAACACCAGCAACTCACAATAACATATTTCAAAGTGCAGATAGAGAAAACAGTGGATCAACAGCTCCTGTGTACTGTGATGTAAAATCGCCAAATTTCTCAATGGAGTTTGGTGTGGGAGGCACAAAGTGGAAGAAAGTTCACTTTCCAGAGAGAAAACACTGTCAAACAGCAAAAATAAGTGTCTAAAATGACTTTATTCTGCTCTCCCAACCTCTGTCTTCTATTAATCCGGCTGCCCCAGTCACAGTTTGGTCTTTTATCAATCGGCTCTGCGAAGTCCTGTGACGGGCAGATAAAGAGACGTTTCCCCCCCCCTCAGAACACGCAGGTTATTCCTCGACTGATAAACACAGATAATCACGTGCAGATGTAGATAACAAGAGGATTATAATGACCCAGCAGCTTCTTGTTTCAGAGGGAGGACACACACACACACACACACACACACACACACACACACACAGCAGCAGCAGCAGCAGACTCTGCAGACCAGAGCAGTTACCGAGGGGAAAACCGTGTTGCTTTTACTGGTTTAGATGTGATGGAACCGGTTAGGAATGATAAATGACTGTGTGTGTGTGTGTGTGTGTGTGTGTGTGTGTGTCACAGTGTAGCTGCTGGGGAGTGTGAGCCGTGCAGGACAAACACACACAAACACACAGAATCCTGTGTGACGGAGACCCGGGCGATACGTCCACACTTCTCCAGTTTTCTTTTAAAGACTCGTCACATCGTCGGCTTCTCTGCTGCGTTGACACCCGCTGGTCACGTGACCGCGGCGTTTTCAAGCGCCTGAAATGGGATTCCTCTGATAACTGTTGCTTTTATTGTTGTTTTAGATGGTGTGGACGCAGATTTCTGCCGAGACACAGCTGACATTCATGTCTGGACCCTGCTTTTTTTTTTTTTTAATGCACTCATTAAACGCAGCAGTTTGGAAGCGGCAAACTCCCTCAAACACACACGTTCTTGTACAGCTGTCTTCATAAGACATACCACCTTCTTTAGGCCTTTATCTAAACCTACAACTCAAACTCTTAACCCCCACAAAGCCCTTGAAAGATGTGAGGACAAGTCCAAAGTGTCCTCAAGAAAGACAGCTTTTGAATAAAATGCGTCCTCACAGCCTACAGACACACACACACACACAAACACACTGGACTGTGTCTCAACAGGGGATAAGTAAAAGCAGGAAATGCTAATGTGATACAGAAATTCAGGGGTAGCTGAGGAGGTTTTATGAGTGTGTGCATGCGTGTGTGTGTGTGTGTGTGTGAACATGTGCACTCTTTAATTTGCATTTTTTGCTCCTGACGTACCTGCACAGTGCACAGGCCCTGATGTCTTATTTGTGGTTTTGCACAGAAACAACTCAGCTTTGTTTCAGGGGCCTTTCTGTGTGTGTGTGTGTGTGTGTGTGTGTGTGTGTGTTTGCACGTCTGACGCTGCACATGCTTGTGTTCGGTCGACTGCTGATGTCTTCAAAACACATTTTTCTCCTTCACCTCTTGGTTTTTTTCGTCTCCGGCTCTTCTTGTTTTTTTGTTTCCATCTCCCTCTCTCCCTCTCTCCCTCTCTCCCCCGCTCCCTCGCTCTCTGTGCTGTGTCTGTGTGTTTTCTTGGCCTGTTTGTCTCAGTAACAGTAAATACCCTCGCTACCTGACACAGATCCACCTTTCTACTTGACCGCACACACACAGAGAGAGGGGGCAGCTGTGCATGTGTGTGTGTGTGTGTGTGTGTGTGAGAGAGTGTGTAGAAGAAGACGGTGTATTCTCCAGTGACCCTCTGCCCTCTGGTTTAAAGGACTGTGTGAACACACACACACACACACACACACACACACACTCCCTCCCTGAGATAAAACACAGGTTTAATCTTTGACACTGTGTCCAAACTGGCCTCTTTGCAGGTGAGCAGAGCCTCCTGGGGAGTGTGTTTATGTGTGTGTGCACGAGAGAGAGAGAGAGCGAGAGAAGCTGTTAGTTGCAGCCTGACCTAAATGTGGAGGACAATAGCCTGGAGGCACAGTGTGTGTGTGTGTGTGTGTGTGTGCAGCATGTTCTGCCGTCTTTGTGTGATCCCACTTTTTTTTCCTCCCCAAATTTTCCTCCACTTTCTGTCAACGGTGCCACAGCAGCAGTCAAAAAAAAAGAAAGAAAAGAAGCCAGTATCTCGTGCCATGTGAACTTAAAAGGATAGACCAGACTGTGAGCGCCCCCTGCTGCTGATAACCAGACCTGAAAAACAGTGTCTTCGGGTCTTTATAGCACTGTTAAACCAATTTTTCCAACAGGAAACTGAATGTTGTTAAACGCTCACTCTGCCGCACCAAACTCCAGAGGGAAAATGGGCGATTTAAGCACACGGCGACACAGGAGCTGCTGGGCTGCTGCTGCCCCGTGTGGTCAGTTTGTGCCACTTGGGTAAATCCAAATAGATAATTTCAAACACAGAATCCACAAAATAATACATTTGAAGTCACTGATGGAGAGAGCAGTGGATCAACAACACAACAACTCAGCTGTGTGCTGTGGATGTCAAATCACCGATTTTCTCTATGGGCTTTGGTGTGGGAGAGTGAGTGGTTTACAAACTTCCCTCTTTCCTGTCGGAAAAGTCTGTCTAACCGTGAGATTCATGTTCCACACATGTAAAAACATTCTTTTGGTTGATAATATTACCTCAAAATCCTGATTTCAAAGCATAAAAAAATCTTAGATAACAGACGAGCGTAAGTGGAACACCTTTGGTTTTTGAGCACAAAGACTCTTTCATGCTTTGTTTTCTCACGTAACCTCTTCACAAAGTGTCCGACTATTTTTGGCTGACAGTTCCAAGAACAGCCGATAATTAGAGGCGTCCGTAATAGTGAGTATCTATGACGGTGATTAAGCCCTGAGACATTTTTGGAATTACTAAATCATTACTGTGACCTCGTTTTGTATTGTTGCCCACTGAAGATGACTCAGTATAAACGTTGTTTTTGGAAGTATTTGACATTTTTAAAACGACGGCTCTATATTTATCAATAGTTAGTTAATGCAGGGAGGAGGGTCTTCCTCTTCTTTCTCGTTACTTGTTGCTTTATCTCAACAGGAAACTGACGCGTGTGTCTCTCCTTAGACCACTCACACCAAACCCCATAGAGCAATAAGATTTTCAGTGTTGGTCCAATACTGATCAAAGTCACTGGATTTGATATTGATAAATAAAAATGCCAAAAAATGGATTATTGCAGTAATCTTAGTGACTTTGTTTTGGTGTTTAACAGTGTTTCTTTCGCTTTGTGCCTCCCACGCCGAACTCTATTTTACATTGCTCACAGGATTTGTTGATCCACTGCTTTCTCTATCAGCACTTGTGATGTTGGTGTTAGAAATAGTTTGTTTGGATTTGCCTTAGTTTCAGAAAATGATCAAACGAGACAGCAGAAGAGCAGCAGGTACTGTGGTCGCTGTAGAGAAACGCTGTCTAACAGTGAGATAAAGTAACATACGCCATGAGGATCAAGTCACAATGGCGCTTTTATTTTGAAATTCTGTCGGTCGGACTTGTAAATCTCAAAATAAAGGTTCAAAAAACAATGACCAGGTGTGACCACAATCCTAACCACAGGAACCAGGGATATCATCACTCTCATTTCCCTTAAAGTGAAGCAACACACACTACAGAACGTACTTAAGTTGACAATTTAAGGTTATTTTTTTTGTTGTTTGGTGCAAAAAAACTCTAAGAACTTAGAGTTTTAATAATTTATTTGTTATATGGAGCAAAGCAAAGAGAAAATATTCACAGTTAAAGACATTGAAAAATCACAGAACTCTCCCAACTATCACAATAATTTGACCTTTAATTCAGTCATCAGCTGTTATGTGAGTTATGTGGGGAGATTTTTTATTTTTTTTTAATGAGCAGAATAAGCAACACCGTCGAACAGGAAGTCACAGCCTGACATCATGTGACGCCATCCATGCTCCTCGCCACTTTTGGGGAATTTTGCTTCGATAATCGATGCCCAGAAGAGATAGTTCATGATCCATTAGTGTCAATTAAAAATAAATAAAATAATTATAACTATTTACTGTGTCGGCTGTGACGACGACGACGATGATGATGATGATGGTGGTAATGTTTTTAAATGGAGATATTGACCTTTTAGGAAAATTTACCATGTAATGCAATTATACCACTAATGGATTTGGCCCACTGATCTTTTTATGCGGCGTGTCAGCGGGCCAGTAAAACATCGCTGGCTTTATTACAACACACACACACACACGCACACACACACACACAGACACACACACACGCGCACACACACCAGTTAGGCCCTGTGCTCATTTGCGTGTCTATGTTCAACATCTATAATCCTCCATCCCCTGTGCAATCCCGCAAAAAAAACCCTCTCACACACACATACAGACACACACACACACACACACAAACACACACGCGCACCAGAAGCCCTCGCGATTGTGCGTCTGCCAAGTCAGAGGGCAGACTGCCAGGAAAAAAAAAAAACGGCTGCTGTGAAGGGGTGAATGCTCATCTGCTGGGGGGTTAGCCAGTTGTAGCCACACACACACGGACACACACACACACACACACACACACTGACCCAGCGCCCGTTTAGTTTAACAGGGTTAATTAGCAGAACAAACCTGGCCATAGCAGTGGGGGAGGTAGAGGAGAGGTATGGCGCTCTATCTGTGTTTATGTGTGTGTGTAACATGCTAACACTGCGTTAGCCGCCTGTGAGCCGCGAGTGCTAATGAGATGAACACACACACACACGTGCACGCGTTCAGTTTCCGTACAAGTTCACAGTTCAGCGATCGGGGCCGCGCGCAAGGCGCCGCTAAATTATCCGTGTTTAAGAGAGAGAGGCTGGAAAATACGGCTAATCATACACAAGTTACTGAAATTGCAGCATGTTGTATCACATTCCTGCGTCTGTTTTTGTTGCTGTTTTATTCACTTTTATTACATTAAAAGTCAAATTTAGTGATTCTGGTTGTTACTTACATTTGTAGCCTTGACTTTAGAGTTAAAGCTCCAAAAAACCCTGTAAAAAAGTGATTTTATGTTGTAAAAAGAGGATTATTTGAACAAACCTAAAAAAAAAATGCTTAATTTAAGTGCATTAAAAGTAAAGTTAACAAGTTATTCAAACTCACTTTGACTTCAGTCATGAACTTGAGTCATGTTTTTTAAATTTGTACAATGTCAGGTGCATTTATTAATATTCTAAGAGGCCATAACCCATTTTTGTTTAAATGTTTTAAAATATACATTTGAATAGCAGGTACGTACAATTATGTTTATTCTTGCTACTAGGTCCAGTTTAATACAAAAAACTATTTTATACATTATTTATATACTTATATATATGCTCCATGTCTCCATCAGTGTGGGAGTCCTTGGATTAATGGATTAAATGGATTCTCTTTACTTCATGACAGATTTTTTGATGTTAAAATTCTCCATTATGTTTTAAATCCACTGCAAAGCTTTACGATTCTCTGCTGGACTCAAGCATGTGTGTTAATCACTGATAATTGAACGTGTTTCTTGCCTGCTAAGCCTCAGACTTGAGTGAGTTGAGTGTGAGGGTCTGAGCGCTCACACCTGTCAGCTCTCATCAGCGGTCACTTCCTCTTTCCTTTGCAATCCGGTGTAACCTGTGTGGCTGTGGGACAGAAACAGGTAGTGAGAGACACATGTGACAAACATGTCTGTGTGTGTGGGTTTGATGGTTGATTTACTGTATGTGTGTGTGTGTGTGTGTGTGTAATCTGTGTGAGTCATTGTGGTTTTCAGTGTTTCTCTGCGCGTCTAAATTTACCAGCAGACCATGAGAAAGATTCCCTCTGTTTTTGGTGTTGCTGTTTTTTTCTCACACACTCACTGTCTTTCATTTCTCATCATAAAACAGTAATAAAGTAATAAAACATTTAAGCGCCTGTAATAGCTTTTACGTGTTGCGGCAGATCTTCATTAAGCAAAATAAATAAACATTAAGGAAAATATCAATAAGTTATCAAAGTCATGGAGGTAGCAGCCTATTCAGCCCACTGTTGTAGTCACTCATCATATCGACATCCAATAATACTTCTTAAAGCATTTCGTACCTATATCTTGATATGGATATTAGATCTCGATATTATCCAACATCCCTTTATGCCGCATACAGTCTCACGCAATGAGCAAAGTAACTATTTACAGACCATAGAGTGGATGAATATGTTGTCTTTAGCGTTAGCATTACATTACATTACATTAATAAAGGGGGAAAAAAATATGTGTGGGTTGCTAAGCAACCGAGAGGAATAATAGTGACAAGTAGCGACAGTTAAAATGTTGTATATGTTACATTGTCACAGAAAGAGAGAGTGAAAGTGTTAGCTAATGTTGGCTAAAGTTCCGCCGTTTAGCTTCCCACACTCGCACGTTTTTACGTATGTAATTCGTAATAATTCTCCTCTGGTTGAGACGTTTTTGATAAATGTACTGAGGCTTTTTACCCCAGTGTTTCCGACGCTCGGCTGCTAGCACTGCTAGCTTATGCTAGCTGCCTGTGAAGTGAAGCGCTGCTAGCTGAGTCACAGTCATTCTATCGCTTAATTCAATGAATATCTTCCGTGTATCACCTTTACAGCGTGAAAACCAGCCCTGGTCCACAAACCGTCAGCTTCTACGTCTTTTTAGTGAGATATATCGTTGTTTTTAAGAGGAGAAAGGAGGTGTTGGGGGAGGAGAGGAGGGGAGGGAAGACAAGAAGGACAGAGAAAAACGAGACACACACTGACAAAGACAAAGACGAAGGGCAGATGGTAAAAAGAGTCGGTGCGACGTGTGAAAAGCAACAGCCAGCCTGCGTCCTCGCTGTGTGCCAGTCTGGACTAAATATGGCGGCGCTTTTTGACACTTTCTCCCCTCACACACACACACACACGCACACACACGCGTGCACACACACACACACGGTAACACAGAGTAAGTGTTGGGTTAAACTGGTTTGAACACAGAAGCTGCGAGTGTGTCGCTGCAATAACAAGCTCGCTTCACTTCAAGTGTTTTCTGCCGCTGAAGTAAATGTATAAAGCGTCTCAGTCAGAGACACTGAGACACTAAGTGTCCTCACACTTGGACAGAAACTCGAGACGTAAAACAAAATATGGGACCAAACATAAGTTAAGAGAAAATCTAAATATAGACTTTAGTTTAACTTTCATTCTTTAAATTTCTTTTTCATTCGTTCATTTCTTTCTTTATGTATCTCTCCTTTCTTTCCTTCCTTCCTCCATTTCTACCTTTTTGAATCTTTCATTCTTCCTTTCATTCTGTATTATTTTCTTCCTATCCTCCTTCATCCCTTCCGTCCTTCCCATCTATCGCGATGGCCCGTTCATCCTCACCCACGTGACCGCCTGACAAACTGTTACGACGATTATCCGTCCATCAAAATCAAGACCCGGACGCCAAGTTAAACACACGTCTGTCATACCTTCCTGTCTCTCTCTCTCTCTCTCTCTCTCTTTATCTCTCTCTCTTTCGCAATGGCAGTCAACTGTAACCCATATAATCAAATACAAAACATTCCGTCTTTCTTCCTTCCAAACAAAAGACGAGAGGAGAAAGCAGACACTAAGAAGCAGCAGCAGCGCACACACACACACACACACACACACAGACACACACATGCACAGAAAGTCACGGCGTGGTTCGTTTTTCTCCCTGCACCACTTGAGATAAGCGTCCAGGATATGTTCCTTCAACCCACATGACCCTGACAGATAGTACCGACTTAATCACACACACACACACACACACACACACACACACACACTCCCTCCGCTCTGCCTCTTCCTCCTCCTCCTCCTATAGGCAGACGTATAGGGAGAGGTAGCGGGTCAGTTGAGACATTTTTTTTTTTTGGCAGCAGTTTGGCAACGTACAGTATATAACACACACACACACACACACACACACACACACAGAGCTATGTTTCAACTTGATTTACAAGTCTTTGCTGCGTGGAATGAGAAAACGAGAGACACACACAGAGAGAGAGAGGGGGGAGGGGGCGGGTTTACGGCGCAGGTAGCGAGTCTGGGAAAAGATGAAATACGGTTTTAAACCAAAAAGTGGTGCAGGATTTTACGAGGGAACTTCTCTGTAGGGAGAAAAAACGTCCGATTAATTTGTGTACCTGACACTGCTACAGTATATATAAGTGTGTGTGTGTGTGTGTGCAGTGAAATGATATAAAATACTGCAGATACTTTTGGTTTTACGTGTCCAGGGTTGGAGACTCACATACATCTGTGCGATAACTACAGAAACTCACATGTGTGACCCAAAGTAACTCTGATCATAATAATAATAATTGAAATAAAAACTCAGAGCTTCTGGGTTCTGCACACACACACACACACACACACACACATGCTGACAAGTCGTAACAGGAAACTCGCAGGTGTAACGACGCGCGTTAATAAAGAGTCGCATTCCATTTGGGTGAGCCGCGGGTTCAGGGTCCTGCTGCTGCACATGCTGCTCGACTGACAGGAGACGGAGACGCAGTGTGTGTCTGTGTCTGTGTGTGTGTGTGTGTGTGAGACCAGAGAAAAGACAACACACACACACACACACAGTTCACCTCATCCTGGAGTTGATCGACAAGTTTTTCAATTACAGCGGCAAAGTTTCACCTCGGTTTATGCAACATTAGCTGTTCAACATTAACACGTTTTACTATTTAGACGAAAGCTGCAGTGTTTAAAGATTGCTAGATTTTCTTCTTTCCTTCTTCTTCTTCTCAAACTATAGTATTTTTGGTGGCTAGAACAAGCTTGTGCCACTTTTTCAGAACAAAATTCACACATTACACCAATTTTGTTGGAGGTTATGTATAATATTTTGAATTATTAACCTTTTCAAGCATCGATAATGTATGAAAATTGAGAAAATGTTCCAATCTGCCTATCACAGATCAAAGGAAGATGACATTTAGTATCAAAGTTGCCATGGCGACTATGATTTTATTGTTAAGTTTTCACATTTTGACACGTTTGTTTCATATGTACGTTGACTTTTCTATTGCGTTTATTGTCCGGTTTTCTCTTAGACGTCTTTTTTTTGGGGGTTTATTTTCAGAGTAGGCAGTTACTGGTGCTAAAGTAACTTATGTAGAGTTTTTATAGTAGAACAACCTATAAAAGTCGTCCTGTCTCTCTGTGAACTGCAGTCTGGTTCGTCCAAGACTCCCAAAATGTGTAGATTTTTTCTCTTCTATCCAAGTGATATAAGAGAGAACATTTAGAAAAGTTATTTAGAAAAGTTATGGAATTATTGATCAGTAACCCCAGTAAAAACCCCTCATATCAGCCAAAAGAGGTGTAAAAAAGACACTTTAATCTGAATAATCTCATCTGTAGACGTATATAAGTAACAATACACTATTGTTAAGGTGAAAGCTTTTCCTCCTGACATCAGACACCGCGTTATTGACGGTCATTAAAAAGCGCCGTCATCGTCCAAAGTGTCTTCCCTCAGGCGCGCGAGTGCGACGGCTGGCGACGGTGTCAGGAAACGTCGCCCCAAAATAGCAACGACGACGACGACGACGACAACAAAAGAACGAGATAACGTCATTGATTTGTTGACGTCGTGATGCGTGTCAAAAAAAAGAAAAGAAAAAGTTTTGTTCTGTTTGGACGCTCAAGTTTCTTTTTCTCCTGAACGTCTCATCAGGAAACATTTTTGTGCCGATCGACCAACAGCTGCTCCGAATATGACGGCCTTGAGGATTGTTAAAGGGCTAATGAGGAGGAGACTGACATCTTTGTGTGTGTGTGTGTGTGTGTGTGTGCGTGAAGTGCAGAGAGATTTATGGTTAGTGCTAAATCAGTGAAAGTGTGCATGCGTTCTTGTATTTTGTAACCTCTTTAGAACCTTTTTTTTTTGGCAAAAACAGGACCAGTAGTCCTCATGGAGGCCCAAAAACCTGGTCCTAATGAGGCAGGACCTGAAATTTAGAGAGAGAGAGAGAGAGACACCCAGAAACTGTACGGCTCCTGCTGAGAGATTTATTGTTAAGTGTGCATGCACTTGTGTATTTGTAACCTCTTTAGAAGCTTTTCTGTCATAAACAAGAGCAGGAGTCCTCATGGAGACCCAAAACCTGGTTCTAATGAGGCAGGGGCTGAGGAGCTGCTGACGTTTAGGGCTAAAATTTGAATTGTGGTTTGGTTAAAGTTAGGGAGAGTGTCATTTTTCGTTTGTCAAAATGAATGCAAGTCAACGCAGCAAACCTGTGTGTGTGTGTGTGGTGATGAGTGGTTGTTTTGAGACAGACAAGGAAAAAAGGAGGAGAGAGAGAGAGAGAGAGAGTGAGAGGAATAAACAGGTATGCCAAACCTACTATATCACCTTCTAGGAAAAAGTTGCGTCATTTGCGATTTCTGCAGTAAATCGTGTCTGAGCTTGACCTGACGTGATTTCCAGCTCCTTTCTTTCTTTCTTTCTTTCTTTCTCTCTCCACATGTGAGGAATGGAGGTCTGTTTATCCTGGGACCACAGTGTTTTTGTTCTACCTGCCTCCATTCAAGTCTGCCGTGTTTTAAAAATACTCACATCTGAGTGTTTTCTAAGTTCTACCGCTGTCATTTCCACGTGAGACGAGTGACAGACAGACAAGCAGTGACAGATCTCTGTGGTCTGTTTTAGAGCTGCGTTGAGGTGGAAAACATGTTTGAGAGGACGATGAAACAAACAAACACATGGTGTGTGTGTGTGTGTGTGTGTGTGTCGCTGTGTGACATTTAATCCAGTGGAGGAGGTAGTTTGACTTGAATATTTCATGCGTGTACTCGTTTGTCCTCCCTTTGTTTACATCGCGAGACGCGTATTTTAAAGCTGTCATTGGTGGAGTTTGTATGACTGTACGATGTGATGTGAAGGAAAAACATCATTCTCTATGAGATTTAGAACATTTTCTCACTGGAGACTCAAGTTTGTGTCGCATTGGAAACCCCTTCACTCTCCTGCACCAAATCCCATAGAGACAACTGTCGCTTTGAGCTCACACGGACGCAGGAGTTGCTCGTCGACCGTCGCCTCTTTTGGTCAACGCGTGTCGCTTACGGAAATCCAAATGATCCGTTTTCCGACACCGAATTTACAAAACAACACGTGTGTACGCGGTGACGAAGGCAGCGGCGGATGAACGACTCGTGTATCACGTGACGCAAAAAACACGGATTTTCTCTATGGACTTTGGTGCATGGGGAGAGCTTTGAAAAGACAGCAACATAAAGGAGCGAGGATAATGTACACATATATGTACATTTATATATGGTGAACGTTTCATTAAGTGGCTAAAAATCTGCTTTTCCTTCCGTCCCTCTTGTTCTCACGTGGAGTATACTTATATTTAACTGCTGTAGATTCAAATTACACTTCAGAAAAACAATTACGCCTTTATTGAGTGTTTAATTGTTTAATTGATGCATGAGTCATGTAAGAGTACCATTTCACTACGATACAATATTATAATAAGATATATGATGTGATTCTAGTGTTTCCTGGGGTTTTTGTTGGACAGGAAGTCAGGGACAGGAGTTGTCATGACGCCCAAACCCTCGTTTTAATGGTAAAAGCTACTGAATGTCAACATGGAACGTTACAAACTTTTTAAAAAAACAAAAGTCTCTTCACTCCACACTCAGAGAGCAACACGTGGACTCTCCTGCTCTACCTTTATCTCAGGGGGGAAGTATGGTTTCTCAATTATCCTTGTTTGCTTGTCTCCCCCTCTCTCCTCCATCCTCCCTCATCCTCCCCTCCCTCCCTCCGACCTGTGGCTGTATTTACGCGAACGTCCATTTTATCCATGGCTTTTAATGGCGTATAAAAAAAAAATAAAAATCACTTCCCCATCAAAATGCCCTCTCCTAATAGCTTTTCAGAGCTGTTTGGGAGCTGTTTGGGTTTGGTCATTAGTGGACCTTGAGTGTGTGTGTGTGTCTGTGTGAGTGTGTGTGTGTGTGTGTGGTGTTTTTGGACCAGGCTGAGAGGCTACTAGGTTTGTCCTAGGTGGGATAAGCAAAAGGGGATGGTGGAGGCTGGGGTGGGGCATCCAGGCTGTGCCCATGAGGGTGGGGTTGTTTAGGGTGTGTGTGTGTGTGTGTGTGTGTGCAGCACTTACTGGGCCTGATGGGAATGCCAACCCCTCCGAAACAAACACAAACACACACACATCACTTTTCCAAATCACTAATGGAGCATCTTTGGGCTCCAATAAAAAGACACAAACACACAAACACACAAACACACAAACAGAAACGCTTCCACCCAACTTTGTCACATGCGTGTGCGGAATCTGATCCCTCCTCCTCCGCCCTTCCCTCCTCTTTTGTTTTCTCCTCTGTTGCTTTTCACACTTCTTAATTATTTACTTGCCGCATATGTGTGTGTGTGTGTGTGTGTGTGTCAAACAAGTGATGTCACCCATAAGAAGTTCAACTGTTGTTCTGGAAATGGAAGTTTGTGTTGTGTATAAAAGCACGTCACGGCAGTTGACTCCGCCCACGTTAAGGAGGTTCTACAGTAATAGATAGTATAGTTTCTCTTAAAGGGAAATTTAGAAAAAATGTCTTATTGAATGTATTTTCACCCAGATTACATTTGTTTATGATGTATTAAAATAGTGGCACAACCAAAAGTGTTGTTCCCTTTATAGTGTGTTTTAATTCTATAAAAGGACATTATAAAGGAATTGTAACCCATAATACAAACCATAACCATAACCAGGTGTCTTTTGTACCATAACCACGTTTTTAACCAGGTTACAATATTTTTTCTCATTTCTGCCTAAAGCACCACAGGTGGTTAAAACCATAAAAAACTAACATAATGAATGTGGTTTAGCTGTGTTTTTTTCGGAAACTGCTGTTTATGACGGTGTTGGGCTGCTGTAAGACTTAAAGCTGCAGTGCGTAAATTTGGATTTGTGACGTTTGTTGGCGCTATTGTTGCTTGTTTTGGGTGTTTTGAGCAGAAAACATGTAACAATTTGTTTGGAGGCTCTGTTAAGTAAAAGTGGCAAACCTGACTGAGGGAGTGTTTGTTTGTATACCGCTGCAGAGCCAGGGTGGGCGGGGACAAGAAGCATTTATACATCAAACTCTTTTTTTCAGCAGAAGAATTTACTTTAGTGAAACTTTTCATTTTGTTCTTGGTATTTTCAGTCAAATAGGTCAATGTTGCCTCTTTCCTCCGTCGATGCTGAAAAATCCCTTCCTGTGCGCAGCGCAGCAATGTCACCGGGTGACACAAGATCTTAACACAGTAACGAAAAGAAACAGAAAGAGAATTGCGTGTGTGGAGCTGATGGACTTTGTCATTTGTTCATATGTACAAGTTATATACTACAGCTTCAAAAAGTTACATAATATAGCTTTAAAGAGTTATGTATTATAGCTTTAAAGAGCTGTGTATCACAGCTTTAAAAGGTTACATAGTACAGCTTTAAAAAGTTACATACCTTAGCTTTAAAAGTTATGTATGACAGCTTTAAAAAGTTACATGCTGCAGCTTTAAAGAGTTACGTACTACAGCTTTAAAACGATACGTATTATATTTTTAAAAAGTTACATGCTGCAGCTTTAAAGAGTTACGTACTACAGCTTTAAAAAGATACGTATTATAGCTTTAAAAAGTTACAAACTACAGCTTTAAAAGGAAAAAATATGTATGACGTCAATATGGACTCAACAAAAATAACTTGCTACATCAAATAAAAACATTATTTACATTTAACATTTTTGGTGCTTTGTTTAAAACCAAGAGCTGAAAATGTATTTCAAAAATATAAATATATATAATTGTCATTTAACAGTGTTGTCATTTATAATATAATGCAATAGAATACCACTGAGAGACAGAATCACGAAATTAAAGGACATTTTCCTTTACACTTAAATGATGAAACAGACTTTTCCTCAGACAGGTGAGGTCACTCACAGCTACAGGGATTTTTATTAACACAAACTTAACACAAAACCCAGCGTAAAAACAGAGACTTCAAAGTTTCCGGTGTGAGAGAAAAGCTTCTCCTCGCGACGTCGGCTCTGCTTCTGCTTTTAATGAGAAATCCTAACCAGCAGCAGCTGTTGACGATCGACTCACCTGAACCTGCTCTGATGAGCTGCTTCTCTGCACCTGCTGGCCACGCCCACCTCTGTGTCAGATGACTGAACTAATCTGAAGACTGTTTGAAAAGGTGATCGATCGGTTTATAAAATAAAAACAAACGCTGAGACGCCACTAAAGACAACCTGTTTAGTTTGTGGTCGTTGTTAGTTTAATCAGTGTTTTACAAGCTTTTATTGTAATTAATCAATGAATCGAGAAAAGAATGAACAGAATCATTGGATATGAAGAGGAAGGGAATTTTCACTGAAAAAAAGAAAAGAAAGACTTTTCAGCTTGTTAAATGTAAATATTTTCAGGTTTCTTTGCTCTACATGACAAAGAAATCAATTAAAACATCATAATTCTGAGGTTTGGGACTCACTGATGAAGAATTATCAACATTTTCTAACAAATAATCGATTAATGGAGACAATAATCGACTATGAATATCACTGTCAGTTGCAGCCCTAGTGATTCTTGCAGGCTAATTTACTCTAACGTTACAATAAAATACTTTATTTTTAAAGAACAGGAGAAACTGTGGCTTCAAAAATGTCCTCACAAAGCTACACACACACACACACACACACAGACGTCTGTCTGTCTGTCTGTCTGCTGACTGTGGTTCCAGCGTGTGCACACCTTGTTTCTCTTGGAGGGCGACACGTTTCCTTTGGCGGTGATCGTGGGGGTTTTTCTCTCCGGGAGCCGTCACGGCCGCCTCGCTCAGCAGTGAATTTAAAGAGGCAGGTAAAACTGGCTGCTCGCCTCGCGTTAACACAGCCGTATATTCAGCCTGGTCTCACGTCCTCCCCTGTCTTTTCTTTTCTCTCTCTGAGTTTTTCTTTCTTTCCCCTCCTGCAGAAGACGTGTGGGCCATCGATCGGCCTCTCGCTCTGGAGTGACTGCAGCTCTAATGAATCAGGAGCTCGGTGTTTTGTTAATAAGGCTGCGACGGAGCGCCGCTTGCTCTTCTGTTGCTTTATCTCGTCGCAAACGCTCTCGCTTTGCTGTCTTTGTCTCCGCGGGCAGCAGAGCGGTGACCAAGATCAGGGACAGCTCATATTTGACCTCTGCTGCTTTTGGACAGGGAGACAAACATCAGGGAGTGTCCATGTTTCAGTATTTCAAGTGGATTCCTTCTTATTTGCAGCATTGATGATTAATGACATAACATCCTTTCAAAATAATGTAAATGAAGTGTCGTAAAAGAGGGAGGACGACACTTCTACACCTCGTATAGACTCACACACGGACCGAGCGCTCTTATTGGCTGTTCTGCGACGACACCACAAACTTTTTAACAGATTTTCAACATTTTAATCCCAGGAAAGCACAGATTAGACGATCCAGGATTCCAGGGAATTCGGGATCTCACAGAATCACACGTGATATAACGTGACTTCAGAACGTAAACGGACACTACGTCGTCAGTTAATAGCTGTTGTGTTTGCGATGTTTTGTGCTGAGTCGTAGAAAAATCAAACAGGTTTGATACTTACGTTAAAAGCACGTCTGGTAATCCCTCACACGACAGAAATGATCGCTTTTGTGACTTGAAACTGGCCATGCTGCAAAGAAACCTACAACTGGTCAGTAAACATAAATTATATAAAGAGCGTTTCAGAGAAAACGTCTGATGAAGCTCAGGACAGAGAGTTATCGCAGCAGACATCGTAGATGAAACAGGAATTCACTATTTTTCATTTTTCAATGGTAGAAAATAAAAAGCTGCTTTTCTGGACTCGATGCTGTGAAATGTGAACGTAAAACAAAAAGTCTAAAAACAAAACAAATCTCCCAAATGCTGCAGATAAAGTAAGAGAATACTTCTTCTTTATCGCAGCTTAAACTCGATCACTCCAAGGTTGGACACTGACACTTTGGGAGGCTGTTTGTGTTAAAAGCAGGATTTGGTTTGTGTTTCCTCTCCTTCCTCCTCCTCCTCCTCCTCTCCTTCACCACACAGCACATAGAGCTATCGATGAAAAGAGGCTTTTTATCGCTGATGGCTAATAGTCATAAATTTGTATTAAATATGTCCTTTATCGATCGGCCTTGCCGGATGAATACAATTAAAGAGACGGAGCTGAGTGCTTCCCACCTGGGAGGGGGATGATGGGGGGATTAAAAAGAGAGGAGGGAAGGATGGAAGGAGTGAGGGAGGAAAATGGGGAGGGAGCGGTTTCATTATCCTCTCCTCTCCTAGATGTTCACGATTCTTCTTCTTCGTCTCCGTGTCGTTATGTTGCCAAACGATCGGGATGAAAAGAGGCAGCAAAACGAAGTGTGTGGGAGGTGTGGAAAAAACTGAATAGAGAGGGATGGAGTGATGGAGAGAGAGAGGGAGAGAGGACGGCCACCTGTATGCAACGCTGACGGACAGATGGGGGGATGAAAGCAGCTGACCAGAGGAGGGATTATATACATAGAGGAAGTGTGTGTGTATCTGGTATTCCCTATGTTGTGGGGACACTATATCTGTCCACACAGTCACATTACGGGGACTTGTCTTCCATATGGGGACAAATATCCTGTCCGTCAATGACTACATTTGAAGGTGAAGACATGTTTTAAAGTTAAGGGTAGAGTAAGTTTCCAGGAAATTAATCTAAGTCCATGCAGTGGAAACCAGTGTGTGTGTGTGTGTGTGTGTGTCCGGTCAGTGGAGGTGTCAGAGTGATCTCCCACTGTGGTCACTGCACGACTCACACACACACTGTAATAAGTGAATTGTCCTGCTGGGCAGCTGCTGCAGGTCCCTGCATGTCACTCAATACCAGACAGGCTTCTGCATGTATATGTGTGTGTGTGTGTGTGTGTGTGTTTGCGTGTTTGTCTTCAGCGACCAGCAGCCTGAAGAAAATCCCTTCCTTTTCCTCTTAGTGTGTCTCAGGGATTTGTGACACAAGTGTGTGTGTGTGTGTGTGTGTGTGTGTGTTGTTTCCGGCTGTTCTGTTTATTCCGTTGATCGTGTGTTTGTTTGTTTTTTAAAGCTAAAAAAACCTTTCTTTTTTTATCTGCGGAGCTCCCCCTACAGTTTAGGAGTAAAACAAATTACGACACCTGCATAAACACGTGCCCATCCATTGTCTACCTCCATGTCCATGCATGGTCAGCATCCGTTTTTCTAGGTTCTGTTGATAATGTTGTATTTTGCAAGTCTCTGAGGACCAGTTGTCACATGAGAGATCAGAAGAAGAAGAAGGAGGAGGAGGAGGAGGAGGAGGGGTTGATGTTTCCGCCCGAGCAGCAGACCACACCTCTACATCAGCGTCACTGTTAGCGTTGGATCTTTAAAGGCGTTGTGAGGACGTTATTTTTTTTCAGCAGACAGAGGAGGTCAGAAGACGGTTAGATCACAACAACTCTTCCCATTCATGTCCGCGTTAATCTTTCAGAAATATGCGTTTAAGTGGCGTCCAAACGTTCCCCCTCCCCCCCGCTGCATCATAAGCTTTGCATTGTGTTGCCTGAACACATGAGCCGGGGCGGGATTGACTGCAGGATGAGATGACTGGTTTGTTTTTTTTCTTGGGGTTCTGGTGCCGTCTGCGCCGTTAGCCCTGCAGTTTCTGAACAAAAAGTCCGTGGGGGGGGGGAAGGGGGGGGCTCCGGTGTGTGCCGGCGCCTGCGGAGCTGAGGCGCGCACATGCACATGCACTTGATCAAATGTAAATAACAAGTAAATGTAAAGGACCGACGACCTTTGCGCTGTTTGAATAATGTGACGACCTTTTCTTATGTAGGTTATCGTCAGAAAACGCTGCTGAAATGAACCTTTCGGATTTGTTTTTTATTGCCCTGACTGTTGACAGCGAAACAGCAAGTGGTTCAGCTTTAAAGCAAAGGTGACGATGATGAGCACCGTAACGCCACGGCTGTTTTTGCGCGCTCACTGAGGAAAGGAGGGTTGGCACTGAACTCAGTACTTTTAATGGCACATGAAGTGGTGAGTGCTCTTGCCTTTGCGGGTTTGAGCCCCAGGTGAAGCATGGAGTCTGCATGTTCTCCCTGTATGTGTGTGGGTCTTCTCCTGGTTCCTCCCATAGTCCAAAAACATGCAATATGGGGATTAGGTCAAAATTGGTTCCTGTAAATTGACCATAAGTGTGAGAGTGAATGGTTGTTTGCCCCGCGATGGACTGACAAACTGTCCAGGGTGTGACCCCCGCCTATTACCGTCCTGTGGAGGATAAAACGGCAGCAAATGTGATGTGATGGATGTGCTTGTGAGTGGAGTAACGTGAACTCCGAGGCTTGGTTTGTTACTTTGTTGTTTGATCTGCATGATTTTCAGCTTCTAAGATAATAATCTAAGTGTTCGGTCGTCTCCCTGACGTCAAGATATAGAAGTTGGGAATTATTCCACCCATTGTTACTTTTCTGAAACGTACAAATGCACAACATTGCAGTTATATGATGAAGGTACATTGTAAAATATGATGAAAATCTGCTACAGGGATTCTCTGACCCCAAAATCTTCCATTTCAGATGAGAAATATGTTTCGTTTGTTGTCAGGCTGCCCACATAATTGTGTTTTTTACATGTTTATTTATGAAAGTAGACAAAAAACAACCATCACACATCCTACCTTACTCTGCAGCTCTACCGTTCACATTTCAAAGTAAAGCTATTACTACTAATGTTTACGGTACCTAAGGCGTATTCGTGACGATGTCTCTGATTCAGCAAACCTGTCGTCGCTTACAGAACAAAGATGTTGTGTAAGTGAGTTCTAGCCCTCTGACAAAAGGACGTAATCAGCTGATTGAGCCCCTCAACAATGACCACATCAAATCAGATTAAGGTCACAAATCTGCAGCAGATTAACAGTTGAAAGAAAGTTTCTGCGTTCAAACGCAGAGCTGAGTCACTGAGAATCCTGTGTGTGTGTGTGTGTGTGTGTGTCCAGACCAAGTTTCCTCTTTCAAACCCTTGTTTCTCTCTCTCTGCTCACATAAGTGCTGTAATTTGGATGCTCTGTAATTTTACCATGGTGGTTTAGGGTTAAGTGGAGGCTGTCCCTGCCATCATGAGTACTGCTCTTCCAAATGGACACACACACACACACACACACACACGTTGGATCGTCGCTGCATCGCACTTGAAAGCTTCTACAAAGGCCAGTCCATTTAATTACATTTATAAACACAGTTAAAGGGCCCGGGCTGTGTCATTAGAACTTTATGAGTTACATTACACTGTGACTGTGTGTGTGAGTGTGTGTGTGTCCTTTGAAGAAAGAAAAAGAACAAGAAAAATGTGTCACCTGGCAAATATTCGGGGTTTCTGGATTGATAAAAGCTCATGTAAACACACGTGAACTCAGGCAAACACACACACACACACACATGAGTAGATTAGCGGTGAAAAAGCTTCTGATAGCACAGTCTGTAGCCCAGCAGGGATTCCACACACAGAGACAGAAGGTATTGATATATCCCACACACTCTCTCTCTCTCTCTCACACACACACACACACACACACTGGGACAGACGGTATTGATATTTTCACTCATCAGCCTCGAGTGTGTGGCTCTAACACACACACACGTACACACTCCATGCAATCAGCCAGGCTCAATAACCCATTGTAGTCTCAGATAATTCAAACACATTCATGTTTTTTTTTTGCTCTTTCATGAAAACACCTCATTGTTACTGTCAAGCCTGCATTTTTCAGAGTTATTTTCAGATGAAGGTGGAAAGAACAGCTCTGAATCTCGAGCTAGAAGACTTGACGATAAAGAGTCTGACATGGAAACACTTTAGTTTAAGTTTGTGTACGTGCTCAGAGTGAGAGGCCTGGTTATTTCGTATATACTCTTTGACTTAAAGTCTATTTGAAGTGTTAAATACAACAAACTGTCTTCTGTTTTTCACAATAAAAGTGATGGATGTGTCATAAGCTAGAGCGACAGATCTTAGAGTATGTAGAGTACAAAAAGGTTCATGGAGTACACAGAGCTCATAGAGTATGTAGTGCATGCATAGAACATAGAGTGCGTAGAGGACATTGTGTGTGCAAAGTTCATAGAGTCTATAGAGCATGTAAAGTCCACAGAGTTGCTATGGTATGGAGAGTACATAGAAAACGCAGAGCACATACAGTTCACAGAGCAGGTAGGGTTCATAAAGTAAAGTATGTAGAGTTCAAAGAGCACCTAGTTCACAGAGCAGGTAGAGTTCATAAAGTAAAGTAGGTAGAGTCCAAAGAGCACCTAGAGTTCACAGAGCAGGTGGAGTTCATAAAGTAAAGTAGGTAGAGTCCAAAGAGCACCTAGAGTTCACAGAGTAGGTAGAGTTCATAAAGTAAAGTAAGTAGAGTTCAAAGAGCACCTAGAGTTCACAGAGCAGGTAGAGTTCATAAAGTAAAGTAGGTAGAGTCCAAAGAGCACCTAGAGTTCACAGAGCAGGTAGAGTTCATAAAGTAAAGTAGGTAGAGTCCAAAGAGCACCTAGAGTTCACAGAGCAGGTAGAGTTCATAAAGTAAAGTATGTAGAGTTCAAAGAGCACCTAGAGTTCATAGAGTAGGTAGAGTTCATAAAGTAAAGTAGGTAGAGTTCAAAGAGCACCTAGAGTTCATAGAGTATGTAGAGTTCAAAAGAGCAAGAGTTCACAGAGCAGGTAGAGTTCATAAGTAAAGTAGGTAGAGTCCAAAGAGCACCTAGAGTTCACAGAGCAGGTAGAGTTCATAAAGTAAAAGTATGTAGAGTTCAAGAGCACCTAGAGTTCATAGAGCAGGTGGAGTTCATAAAGTAAAGTAGGTAGAGTTCAAAGAGCACCTAGAGTTCACAGAGCAGGTAGAGTTCATAAAGTAAAGTAGGTAGAGTCCAAAGAGCACCTAGAGTTCACAGAGCAGAGTTCATAAAGTAAAGTAGGTAGGAATTCAAAGAGCACCTAGAGTTCATAGAGTATGTAGAGTTCAAAGAGCACCGAGAGTTCACAGAGCAGGTAGAGTTCATTGAGTAGTTGGAGTTCATAGAGTAGGTAGAGTTCTGTAGAGTACATAGTGTTTATAGGTTGCAGTGATTTACCATAATACCTAGAGTACATAGAGCCGATGGAGTATGTAGAGTATGCGTAGAACATAGTGTGCATCGAGTCTATAGAGTATGTAAAGTTCACAGGGTAATTAGAGTTCATAGAGCAGGTCGAGTTACCATAGTACCTCGAAAATGCATGTAGAGTGTAGAGTTGGTAGAATACCGAGAGCTCTTAGAGTACATGGAGTTACCATAGTACATAGAGCTCATAGAGTATTCAGACTACATAGAGTACACAGAGAGTGTATTTCCATAATATTGGTAAACCAAGCAAACAAGAACTAGTCAAATTCTTGCCTCCTTTTTTATAAAACAACTACAAAGGACGTGGTCTTGTTGGATTTTCACTTTCACAAAGTTCTTTGTCATCTTTGAAAGAGCACGCTTGAATAAGCAGGTTGTACTTGCTGTTTGCTGCCTTTTCTGGGTGGAAGCAGCGACAAACATCACAACGCACAAATAAGAACCTCATTTGTAGAAGAAGTGGAGTCATTCCTGCGAGGACAGTTTGTGTCTTCTTCACCAAATTGACCGCACAGCTCATGTTTTCCTGGATTTCCACATGCTGTTACCTGCCGTGTTTCCAGAGTCCTGTCTTTGATGTAGCCACCGACTCGTCGCCAGTACCAGACGAGTAATGGAGGCTGATTTTCCGTTGTCCCCTTTGAGCATTTGCAGTCGTGCCACTCTCCTCGGTGAGCAGACAGGACACCAGCTGCCACTGTTTGCATTCCAAGTGTTTGTTGTCCAGTTAGTGAGACGAGCTCATGTGTGGATGAAAAGAGGAGAAAGGAGGACACTGCAGCTTGAGTTCATACTTTAGTCGATGAAAGAGTCAAAAATATTCTTATACATCATGAAATTGCTCCTGCATGTTTTAAATCTGACTTTTCAAAGTGAAACCATCTTTTTGCCCAACTATAGAGGCCATTTAGTCTCCTCTGTAGTAAACGTACCTTATTGTTCATACATCTTTATCTTTATTGTGCAAAATAAATAAACGTAAAAAAAAGGTAGCAGCTTTTTTATTATACAGAATTTTGTGTTTTGTTCAATTCTCCAAAGGAAAACATTAAATATTTTTCTCACTGGATGATAAAATGTCACATGAGTATGGTTGTAGATATCTTAATTCATTGATAAATCCTCAAAGGATTGATGGATTCTGACCGTTTTACCGTGTATATCATGATAGTTGATGTTTCAGCGCAGCATATTTTCTTATAGTTTCTGTCAAATTGTGCTGCTGCCTGTTCTGTTTCTGACCCTCCTTTAAAAGGAGCTTTTTCTGGCTTAAATAATTACAACGTGAAAGCCTTATTCTGAGGATATAAAACCCCCCAAAATAGTTCTACACTTATTATGGGTTTTATATTCAATTCCTGGCAGTAAAACCCTTTTTTTTAAACCTTACACGCTGGACCTTTAAATGGTTTCATGTACATTCCAAGGCCGGGTGTTGAGAGTGAAACATGGAAAGAACCGTTAAAGCGACTTTAATGGTGATTTTCACATGATGACAATGATCTGGTGAAGTGGTGAAGTGGGTTTTTTGGGGGGAGCAGCAGGAGAGAGAGTAGTTAGCAGAACTGTGTGTGTGTGTGTGTGCGATGACGGAGCGAGGCCGGGTTACGACAGAGCAGTCGATAATGTTTAAAGTCATTTGCTTGGCTCCCACTCCCCGGGCGCTGCTGTGTATCCGTTACGGCTCAGACGTATCGTCATGTGACGTGTGTGTGTGTGTGTGTGTGTGTGAGACTGAGAATACAGTGTATCAGACACACACAAACTCATATTTACACAATGATTATATTGTGTCTACACTGTAATTACTGTCAAATATGAGTATGACTTCGACCATAAATCCTCCATCTATAGAAACTTCCCGGCACTTATACTTTAAAGGACTATTACAATTATTGTTCCTTAAACTGCATTAACAGTTTAATTAGTACAGATCATTTGCCAAAATCTCATAGTTGATATGACAGTATGGTGAGTCACCTCTAACCCACATTTGTTTTACCTTATCTATTATATATATTTGGTTTCTCTTCTTGTTTATATTGTTAACTTTTTATCTCGGAAAGTCGGGCAAAAATATTACATGAAAAAAGTCGCAAATTACGAGAAAAAAGGTCAATACTGCACAGTTTTTCACATTTTCCATTTTCCTACGGCGACTCCGACGGAGAAGCTGGACTTCCATTCCCTCTGGATCCAAAATATACCAAACTAAGTGAGGATTTAAAGAAAAACACAGAGTTCTGCAGCCTCACTTTGTGTTTTAGCCCAGCAAAATGTACACAAATGAGAGGTCAGAGGTCAGATTCATGCACCCAGAGTACAGAGTCTGGGTTCGTGGTAAGACTGTAGCAATAAAGAGAAATATTCCCCGCTCATAATAAAACAAAGGCCTGACGAGGAGTAAAAATAGTGTCGCGGTGAAACGGCCGAGTGTCCCTTGAAGGTAAAGCGTGAGGTGATCGGGGTCGAGCGTCGATGCCCAGATGTAAATATAACCAGCAGGTCCTGAAAGCCTCGGGCTCACACAGAAATCCCAAATTGTATTAAGGGACATTGTCTCTCACTCCCAGTATGCGTACCTAATCCTGTTTCAGCGATGTTCCATTACCTCAATTACTATCATCTCACCCAGAGGTGGACGCGGCCAAGGACACTGCCGGAGAGCCACGGATGGATGGAGACAGCGAGAGAGAGGGGGGGAGGCGGGGAGGGAGGCAAAGTCCGATATATCACACAAAGAAGGAAGGTAGGAGGAGGAGGAGGAGAGGTCCTGGAACAGAGGGAGGATTATGAGATAAAGGCGAGGAAGTTAGAAATGAGAGAGCGGACTGATAATGTCACAGTGCCTCACATTCGTGTAAGAGTTACTGGCGTCCATTTTCGTTTCACGTCCAGCTTTGGTCGTGGAAGAACGGAACATTCTCATTCAAGATTGGGAACAACTAACAAACAGTCTCTGACCTGAAGACCTCAGGGGTCTCAGGGGTGTGGGCGTCAGAGATGTAAGGACAGAGGACTTTCAAATAACCTCCTGCTCGAGTCAAAAAACGCCGCTGACGGCGTCTAAACGAGAAGAAATGAAAGTGTGGATAATCCGCGTGTCCTCGCTGTGTTTGGTTTCTCTCAAACTTATACCAATACTATCAATAAAAACCTTTCAATTTAAGCTTTTAAAGGATCCGGGATGGAAGGAGCTTCCAGGCAGCAGCCTCCTGGATTTTATTGTGATACTTCAGGTGTTTTTAATTGTCATTTGAGGAGATATTGACACGTAACGAAGTAGGCGCTCCTCCTCAACACAGATTTCAACCACTTTAGTAAAATATGTGGCAGTTTGAGTGAGCGATATCCTTAAACAGACATTTTTCTGCTTCATCTCAGTGTTCGACGGCCGTTTTCAACAAGACTGTGACGTTTTTGTTGACATGCGTCACCGTCGGCTTAAAAACGACGATTGTTCTCTATGGACTTTGGCGTTGGAGTCAATTTACGTCGCTTAAGGGATTATTATGCTATTTTAACACATAAATGTACATGTATCTGTTTTTCTTTGTGTGTCACAGGCTGGTGTTGATTACTGTGGACGGATAGGGCCACACACACACACACACACAAACAAAGGCGTCGTGAAACACGAGTTAAGCGTCTTCTCTCGTCCATTGAGCGCCGCGTACTGTACGTTTTCAAGGCAATAGACTCGCGCTAAAAGGACTTAATACCTGCGCTCGTCATTGCAGCATCGAGAGTGTTAAGAATAGTATTATTTACTCGCTCTCGTCCACCGTCATCTTTCTTTCTTTGCCTCTCAGTGAACCATCTGTGCAGCAGCTTCACCTAAACTAAGAACAATGACTTTGTCTCGCCTCTCTCCTTCTCCTTCTCCTCTTCGCCGGACTCGTATCCGTCTTCATCTTCTGCTCTCACTTAATTTTTTCTGCCTCAGCGTGCTGGAGAGTTTGCCTAATGAAGTGTCTGATGGGAGTATATTACAGAGCGAGGGAGAGAGAGAGAGAGTGGCGCGAGCGGTCGCCTACTCTAAAATCCATTAACCTTACAGTTTCAGTCAGTGTGCACACGAGACCGAGCGACGAGTCAAACGGGAGAGGGAGTGATCACGCTGCTCAGTGTTTGCTTGGTTGTTGTTGTTGTTGTTGTTGTCAACATTTTATTGGACACAAAAGTGTGTTTTTCCTCTTGTGAAGCTCTGGGGAATTTCTCTGCAGCAAATGATCATTTGTGTTTTCCTGATTAATCGATAAGTTATTTGGTCATTAAAGGGCAGTAACTTGGAAACACTTAAATTAATGGAGTAATTGGAGTTTTCATAAATTTAGGTTGAATGAACTTCATTA
This sequence comes from Solea senegalensis, assembly GCF_019176455.1. Classification (NCBI taxonomy): domain Eukaryota; kingdom Metazoa; phylum Chordata; class Actinopteri; order Pleuronectiformes; family Soleidae; genus Solea; species Solea senegalensis. The sequence continues at coordinate 420,815 of NC_058035.1, read as the reverse complement.
ATTCACCATTTTTCAGCAAAATTCATTGATAAGCCATAAAATATATGAACATTTGGTTTTTAAAAAACCTTAAAAGGACAACTCCCTCAAAGATGTAGAACAAAAATGTTCAATTTTTAAGAAACTGAAAATGCCAACTCTCGGGACAGTCCAGTAAACTCCATATTCTTTACAGAAAAGTGAAATCTGTCACATTTGTTTGCGCATTTGAACATTTTTTTTTATGGACGTGGATCTGATTTCCCAGACGTGCTCTCGTGCGTCAACAGAATAACGAGCGCCGCATTTGAAGACACAGCTGCTAAACGTGAGCCGTTTTAAACAGAATCACAACTCACAAAACAGGAAAGCAAAGATTAAGTTTCCCTTACTCAGAAATATGATTTCTATTTCTCTTCCTGTCCTGTTAGGAACCTTGTAATCAATCAGATTTGCTTTGTTGAACCGGATTAAACCGTGCGTCAAGACGACAAACATAGTGTAATAATATAAATGTCCTAGTCTTTCTTTTCTGCCTTTCTGTTAAGTTCATTATTTCATCAATAATCATGACGTCATTGAGAGGAACCAGTTTCCTCTTTCCTTAATATGACGTTTATTATTGTCAGTCATGTTTTTAATGAACAAAATGTCTGTACTTGACGTTTGTGAGTGATTTATTTAAAGAAAAGGCAAAATAAAAGAGTCTAAAATGTAAGATAATAAAGGTGAAATGACAACAATAACAATAATAAAACAGTCTAGCTTTGTGATTTCCTGGTTTTGTTCAGGATTATCTCGTTACCGGCCGCGGGAACAAAGATGAATAAATAAATAATTGCAGCCTCTTTGGGGCTGATAATGCAAATGATATTCGCAGGTTAGACGCACAATGCAGGTGCCGACAATTAGTGGCAATTTGTGGTGATTTTAATGATCCATAATTTAGCTGTTGGTTATGATGTGGGAGACGAGTGTGTGTGTGTGTGTGTGTGTGTACAGTAGAGATGGACACACACACACACATGCAGTGATGACACAAAGGATGGATAATTAAGAAAAGGAGAAGAAGAAGAATCTCCCACCAAGACATGACAAGAAGAGACAGACAGGATCCCCATCGACACACTCACACACACACACACACAAGAGAATATAGCCACTATCGGGTGGAAAATTACTTATTTTAAACACATTTATCTGCCAGTGCAGCAAGAAAATGGCACTTTTTAAGTTTTCTTGAAACAATTCAAATCATCTTAAGTATCTTCAGCCTTAATAAGTAAATATGTCAAAAAAAATGGTGTGATGAGATAAATACACTGTTTTTGCAGTTCACACACACACACACACATGATTTAATTCCCCACAACATTAGGAATTACCATTATTTAATGGAAAATGATTATTTCCTTTCAGTGTTTTTTTTGTGGTATTGTACAAATGTGGACTAAACCCGCTTGTGTGTCAGCGTGTGAATGTGTGTCTCCGCGCTCATGCTGTCACCCTCACCCACATAATCCGAAAACGCGCTCAGTTCAACGTCTAATCTCGTTGAAACGAAGCCGCCGCCACCGTAACGGGATTACACGAGCATCTCAGGTGCGGCCGCAGGTCACCGTCGCCGAGGCCGTTCAAAAACAAAAAAAAAAGACTAATGGTTTTAAATATTTGTCTCAGGGTTGGACGTCTTAAAATGACTCAGCACTTTTTCCTGAGGGAAAAATCTCCTGTGTGATTCACACTGTGGAGGGTTAGGGTTTCTTTTTTCAGTCGGAATGTAAATGTTTTTACTCTCTTGCTGTTTCACTTTGTTCCGGCTGCTGTGGTCGTCTGATCTGTGTGTGTGTGTGTGTGTGTGTGTGAGGTGAAAGAGCACAAGAGGGTCTGACTCCACCACAAAGTGGGCCGGCATAAACTTGCATACATTTGAATGAGAATGATGTTTTTTTTTACAGTTTATGAAATCATCTCTGACAGCATGTTTTTTGCTGTTGTGATCTTCATCACTTCAAACTAGACTTATATCGCTATCGACATAAATAAACGACATGGAAATTGCAAAGTCCTTGGAGGTTAAATGGTCTAAAATCAGATCTTGAGGGTTTTAGCATCTATTGAGGACACGGGGAGAGCAAACATTACGACTTCACCCTCTCATGATGGACTTTATCCCGTAATCTTTGTGTTTATCGGACAAACTATTGTCTTTTGAATATTAACTAAGTCACATTATGAACAATTCTACATTTATGTACCAGTCAGAAGTCAAAAATCTAACCTCTCAAATCTCTGCTTTATAACAATTGCAATATGTTCCACAGCAGTGGTTCCCAAACGTTGGGTCATGGGAATTGGTTTTTGGGTGCCCAAACAAATTTGTCTGAATTTTTCCCACTTTTTATTTTATTCAAGATCTCTTTAGGATCTTTTAAATAACATGCATCAAAATGACATTTCAGGTCATTCATTCATCCATTTAGCCATTCAAAATGATACTGGGTGTCACATATAGGGCTTGTGTACATTCGTCACTCCAGTATTTGCTCTTGTCGTGATTCATGCTGTGATTTGGGGTCACGATAGTTGTGCCGTCTTTAAAAAGTTGTTCCCCATACATAGAAAGTTTGGGAAAACACGGTTCTGCAGTCTGTATTTATGCTGTTGCCACAGAAATAAGGAAGCAGTAAATTAGGATTCTTTTCAGTTTTGCCTCCTCGTTGTTGCTACGTGTGTGTGTGTGTGTCTGCCAGCCTCTGTTTCTGGTAGATCATTGCGAAGTGCTCGTCCACCGGGACGGCCCCCGCTGCTTTGTTCTCCTGCTGACAATAGAAGGACTCACAGTCAGTCCAAAGGGAGGGACGATGTCCCAGAGCAGTCTGCGAGAGACGAAGAACAAATGCACACACACACACACACACACACACACACTACTTCTCACATGCTACTCATGTGGGGCATGACCTCAATAAGAGCTGCTGTTGTTATGTGCAAAGACCTCGACATCATGTGCCGACCACTTTTAAAAAAAAAAATAAAGCTAAAAGGGGTTTAAATGAAAGATGAGTTCGGGCGATTTAAACGCTCTAGGCCTTAATGAATTTCATTCATTCTGTGCAGACGACTGTGGATAAACTGTCTTTAGTCATACCATAATTTTTAAATGTAAACAAATTTCCATTATAATCACTGATCAGCTCCACACAGCTCTCTCTTTGTTTTGTCAATACAGCAGTGTTTGGATGTTGTGTCACCCAGTGTCATGCCTGCACACAGGAAGTGATTCATGTTATGTCGAGACAGTGCGAGGCAATAACAACACTGTGCTAGCAAAGACTAAAAACGTCTACGAGAAGTTTCAGAAGTAAATGCTTCAGCTCAAAAAACCTTGTTCAGTTGTTTGACTGGATGAACGACTGTCTCCGACCGCCTTTACGCTGCTGCTGTATACACTCAAATGCTCCCTTACATTGTGTCTAGTCATGAGGACCAAACAGAGGCAGAATAACAAAGATCACCAAAATGATTGTGATGGTGTTACGTCATGGTTGCAACTCCTCCTGACACGATTCTTTTCTTTTGTCTCAACAGGTAAGGAGGAGCCGACCACCTACACCTGCACTACGTGTAAACAGTCGTACGGCAGCGCTTGGTTCTTGCTGCAACACGCCCAGAATAACCACGGCTTCCGCATCTACTTGGAAAGTGAACACGGCAGCCCCCTGACACCACGCATGGGTGGACCCTCCTCTTTGGGCGGAGGCGCAGACTGCCCGTCTCAGCCCCCGCTTCATGGCCTCCATTTGCCCCCAGATGCAAGCCCCTTCAACCTCCTGCGCATCCCCGGCTCGGGCTCAGGTGGACGGGACAGCGTTGGGCTAGGGGGTGGAGTCGGTGCTGTTGCCACAGCTGGTGGGGGCCATCTTCAGCGATTCCCTCCCACGCCGCCTCTTTTCAGCCCGCCTCCGAGGAACCACTTGGACCCCCATCACCTGAGCCCAGAGGAGCTGGCGCTGGCAGCCCACCACCCGAGTGCCTTTGACAGGGTGCTGCGCCTCAATCCTCCTCTTCCCCTGGACCCACCTCCTACCATGGACTTCTCACGGCGGTTACGGGAGCTGGCGGGCAACGCCTCAGGGTCCACTCCCCCTTTGTCCCCCAGCCGACCCAGCCCCATGCAACGCTTGCTCCAGCCATTCCAGACAGGGGGAGGAAGTGGAGGAGCAGCAGGTGGAGGAGCAGGGGGCAGCAAACCTCCATATCTTGCTACCCCACCTCCTCTTCCAGGTTCCCTGCAGTCACCTGTGGGCTCACAGACTACCCCGACTCCCCTTATTCCTTCAGGAGAGGCGACACCCTCCTCCAACAACCCCTTGAAATCAAAGTGTTGTGAATTTTGTGGCAAGGCCTTCAAGTTCCAGAGTAATCTAATTGTGCACAGGCGCAGTCACACGGGAGAGAAGCCGTACAAATGTCACCTGTGTGATCATGCTTGCTCACAGGCGAGTAAACTGAAACGTCACATGAAGACTCACATGCACAAATCCTCCTCTCCGAATGCAAGCAAGTCAGAGGACGGGCTCTCAATGGCCTCCTCTCCAGAGCCTGGCACCAGCGAGCACATGGGTAGTGCAAGCAGTGCTCTAAAGTCAGTCGTGGCCAAGCTGAAAAGTGAGAATAACCGCTTGCGAAGGGAAAACGGTGAGGAGGAGGAAGAGGAAGAAGAGGAGGAGGAGGAGGAGGAAGAGGAGGAGGAAGAAGAGGAGGAGGAGGAAGAAGAAGAAATAGAGGAGGAAGAGGATCAAAATGGAGAGAGGGCACCCAGAAGAAACAACAGCTACCACTTTGGTTTGAATCTTGAAACAGCACGGCAGCATGAAAACAATGGCGGCATCGGAACCCGACTTGGAAGTTTGGCCGATGACGTATCCATCCCTCGATCGTTACCCGAGGTGATGCAGGGAATGGGTCTGGCCGCAAGCATGCAGCACTTCAGCGAAGCACTTAACGCACACAAACGGAACGCCATGGCCCAGGAGAACCACCTTCACCACCACCTCAACCGAGACCACCACCACAATCGTGACATGTGTGATGGAGTCTCTGTCCTGGAAACGGATCGTGGGGAGGAAGGTTCTGTCTCGACAGTGAATGGGCGGGGAGCGTCCCCCAATGAATCGGCCTCTGTCGGCCTCTCTAAGAAACTGCTTCTAGGTAGCCCCAGTCCAATCAGCCCTTTCTCCAAACGTATCAAGCTGGAAAAGGAGTTTGACCTGCCCACACCCACGATCCCTAACACAGAGAACGTCTACTCGCAGTGGTTGGCAGGTTATGCCGCCTCCCGACAACTCAAGGACCCTTTTCTGAACTTTGGGGATTCCAGACAATCGCCGTTCACCTCTTCGTCAGAGCATTCTTCAGAGAATGGCAGTCTGCGTTTCTCGACTCCTCCGGGGGAATTGGACGGTGGGATGTCGGGCCGCAGCGGCACCGGCAGCGGGGGCAGCACCCCGCACCTTGGAGGTCCCGGGCGGCCCAGCTCCAAGGACAGCCGCAGGTGTGACACTTGTGAGTACTGCGGCAAAGTGTTCAAGAACTGCAGTAACCTCACGGTACACCGACGCAGCCATACTGGGGAGAGACCGTACAAATGTGAGCTGTGCAATTACGCTTGTGCGCAGAGTTCCAAACTGACACGCCATATGAAGACCCACGGTCAGGTGGGCAAAGACGTGTACAAGTGTGAGGTTTGTCAGATGCCCTTCAGTGTCTACAGCACCCTGGAGAAACACATGAAAAAATGGCACAGTGACCGTCCTTTGAGTACCGAAATAAAATCTGAGTAGAAGGCCGAACTTATGGGACCTTTTTCCCCCCCACACAGCTATGTCCGCCATTAGTCCCCTGTTTATTCCCAGCTCCTTGTAGATTTGCCCCAAAACCCCAAACACTCCACTTTCACCAGTCCGGTGGAAGCTTAAGACCATGTGCTCTGCACCAGCACACCCCGCCTCCATTACCCATTGAATGCATGATCTGTATCGGGGCAATACTCTTGCATTGACGCAAAACTTTGAGCCTTTCTCTTGTGCAATAATTTACATGTTGTGTACAATTTTATTTTCTTTTTTTTTTATTTCTGAGTTTTTTCCGTTTCCATTTTTAAGAATTAGTCAGCATGCATAGTATGTTTTTGCTAATTGAAAAAAAAAGAAGAGAAAATAACTTGTCCCTGGTTGATTACTTGTTGAGTAAATGTGTTGCTGTTTTTTCCTCTTGTTCTGTTTTTTTCTTTTTATTCTCCAAAAAGAGAAAAGACAAGAAAGAGACATCCATGCTGCATACATTCTGTGACACATATCATGTACAGTTTGGTTTTGTAAACATGGAAGGTGAGCAGTCTTTGCCCTCTTCTTACAACCCTGGAAAATGCACTTATCCTGATCTTTCTAAAAGACACCATGTTCACACAGGGTTTTAAAAAAAGAAAAGAGGAAAGAACACAAAATCAAACATTAGCATGATAATTACACGTAAAATTAACGACAGCCTTCAAAAATTTCTTTAAAAAAGACAAGGGTGAGCTCGAAATTCGTACTATCATTTGGTTTAAAACTAAACAAAAAAGAAAGAAAGAAAGAGTGCCTTTGATATTACGTGACTGCATTGGCCGTAATCTTATCTGGTATAAGTTTGGGGTCATGCTAGATAAAGCTAAAAGGTTAAAGCCACCCGGGTTAAGGTTCTTGCATCAAGTACCTGACTGCTCAAATGGGCTGTGACAACTAACGAAAGATCTCATCAATCATCATTTAGCTACCTATTACATGTTCAATAGGCTTAATCTTTGATGTGTGGAATTCATGGCAAGCATGGTACAAGCAGTATTGTGTATATCTGAATTATTATGTTGTTTTTTTTGTTTTGTTTGTTTGTTTCTGGTATGGAGATAAATCTGTAACGTACAATCCTGCTCTTGAGGGATACGACGCATGGACGGACGGCGGAGGATGTGTCGTGTATCTGCGTTAGCACAAACCTACACAACAACAACAACAGAAAAACAAAAAAAGCTGCTTTGATAAATGTCAGTCAGTCAGTGTGTGGAACAATGCATACGGTAACGTAAATATGAGCGCTACGAGGCTAAGTGTATGAAATGGAGACAGAAAGCTACACAGAACTGAAAGCTACATACGTACAACGGAGGATTTCCCCTTCACTTGCATTGCTAGTATCAAAAACAGGGTTATTAACTATGAATTGCAGACAAAAAACGGATAGCTGCACTCTTGAAAAGAGTGACAATGCGGTAAATTTAATCAGTGTGCATAGGCTAATGCAGGGCACATGTTTGCTGTTTCCTACTTTTTGTTTTACACCCAAAAAGAAGGGTAACTTTTCCTGTTATTTTTGTTTTTTTTGTCCACGTCGAGTCTCATTCAAGCTGTTGATAGCATCGCACTTGTCACGCTGACACCTCTCTTTCATTGTCCCACACTGATGCAATGTTGGTACACGAGTTAGGTCTCAAAGCTATCGCTTGACATTTATACATGAAGTGCACTGTTTCGATTTTCTTTTCTCCCAGTTTACAAGTTTATGCTGAAGTGGGAGGGAGGGAAGGGGGGAGTAAAGAACTGTTGAAATGCTGTCAGATAACGTGGGTGATGGCACACAGAGGCCGCAGTCCCAAACCACTCCCTACCCACTAACCACTTCACCACGACTGTGGAGGACACTCGTGATTCAGGGCAGAAGGTCACCATCATTGAGCAATCAACACGTGCAACATGAGATTGCGGGATCGCTAAAAAAAAAGCACCAGAAATCAAACAAAAACAAACAACTATAGAGACAGACGCGGGGCAACAGCAACAGCTAAAGCAAGATTGCTGCAACCTTGAAAAGTCTCAAGAGCAAAATCTGCTGCTAAAGACAGCAACGTGTTGTTCAGTAGTTTGACGGGATAAACACTTCTTGTCCCCGCCCGCCCCTGCTCTCCTGCTGTATACACACAAACGCTCCCTCAGACATAGTTAAATTTCAAACTTTTAACTTAACTTTTAATAATGTTACATTCACTGCGTTTACATGCATGTGAGAAGTCCAATTTTAGTCAAACTAAGACAATAATTTGGTTTTCGTAATGTCATGTGAACACGTTAGTCCGACTGAAATAGAGGTAGTCTTAGTCGGACTAACATACCTGGATAATAGGATTCATAGTCTGATTACTCCTGCATGAATGCGCTTAGTCGGACTTGGCATGATCTGTCTCACTGTTTTGTTTTTTGTTTGAGAGATACAGCGCCACCTACTGTAAGGAGGCGGAGTCAGACGTACAAGGGCAATAAATTGATTGATCTCCCTCGCATGTATATTCTGACCTGGCGAGTTGTCCGATTGCCTGTCTTAGTCGGACTACGGCCTTAGCTCGATTAAAGAGCTTGACAAAGACCAAACCAAAGAAGTTACGTACTGTAGCTTTAAAATAATGGACTTGTGTGTGAACAGCATAGATTATGTGAGTTTGTAGGAGATTATAAAGTTAGCATGAGCAAAGCAAATGTGAGAGTTTGATCTTAAGTACATTTATAGCCTGTTTCCTTCATTCTCATGTTGCACCTCCTGCTCGGATTGTAATAAGGTAGTACACGTGGTTTGGGACGGTCCCCAAAATGGATAACGAAGAGTGTTTTTTGGACTGGGCCATCATCTGTTGTCAGCAACTCCAACCTCAACACCCTTGACCTCTGTACCCCTCTTTGCCATTTTCACCTTTTCAACACTTTTCTCAGTTTGTTGCTCCTTCAAACGCCAAGAGTTCTTAATCTGGGGTTGAAAAATTTCACCCTGGCTGCAAAGTCTGTAAATTAAGAAAAAGCGGCTTGTTTACCGAACTGTATCACAGAGTTGTTGCCATCGCCACCGGATCAATCTATAGACGTTGACAGCCAGACAGCAAACACTGCGAGAACCTCTTTTATTTTTATTATATTTTGTATAAATTCTTTCTCCTTTTTTTTTTTTAAATTTGGCTAATTAACTATATGTTGGGTGGAAGCTACGTTTAAGTTTCTGTCAGAGACTCCGCCCACACTCTACGTGAAATGATTTAAAACAAAAAAAGATGAAAAAACAAACAAACAAATGGACAAAAAAATTCTGTGATTGTTTTGTATTTTTCATTTTTTTAAAAAATTTAATTTTTTATTTTCTTTTGCCTTGGCTCTTCACAGCTCTTCAGGTTGAAATACAATTTGCATTTGGGGTGAAATGATTTAAGATTATATATGAATATATAATAAAGAACTTACAAATATAGGAAAAATGCACAGTCATGTCGATTCCTATGCTTAAAAAACACATTTATGGTCTACTTTTTTCCTGTATTTCTAGAAACTGTATTTGAATTCAATGTTCACTTAGAATAGGCACTATAGTATTTATATTGAGGCTCGTATTTTTAACTGTTGCTTGTGCTCTCTCAAAGGTATTTACCATACCTTTTTTTGGTAGTGGAATTAAAAAAAAAAAAAAAAAAAGGTGAAAAAAAAAAGGTGAAAAAATCCCAGGCTGCCACAGTATATTTTTTTAATTTGGCAGGATAATATAGTGCGAATTATTTGTATGTTTAAAGAAATAAAAGTAAAAAAAAAAAAGTAAAAAAAAGCAGCTAAAGTACGTGGCATCGGGGGACGCCCGCGGGGCCATAAAATGGCCGCCGCGCTGTTTCCTGTGCACACAGGTGGTTGTACATATCTTCTTTGTTTTTTTTTTTTTATTTGTTTTTTTTAATTCTGGGTTCCTCCTCCTGGCTCCGCCTCCTCCTCCGCCCCTGCTGCCATTCTCATATGCAGTAAATGCAAGCTGACGTCAGCCTGTTCTGTTGTGTGCTTCTGTCTTTCTCACCCCCCCCAACCCGAGCCCCGCCCCCGACTCCTCCTCCCACCTGACGACATTCCAACACTGAGAAGCGACAGAAAGAGAGGGGAAAAAAAAAAACTTCATATGCAGTACATGGATTACGAAAAAAAAAGCGTCAAAAATAAATACACTTTGAAAGAAACTTAATGTTTTTGCCGTTTTTTTAATTTGTATTTTTATTTTTGTTCTGTTGTCGTTTCATTGCCAAAATTCTAAATGGTGCTTTATATTTAGATTGGGTATATACTTTCATATGCAAAGCATATTTAAAAAAAGAAAAATATGAATAAATAAGAGAAAAAAAACAAGAGCGACCTGGGGGACGTGGAGACGCCTGCTTGAGTTTGAGACTTTTTTGTAAATGGCAATGCGGAATATTTTGTTATCAGCCTTTTCTATTCCTGTCCTGAGAGCTGTTTGTTGTAACTTGAACTTGAACTTTATCTTTTACTATGGGAGTTACTATTTATTACAAACCTATAACGTGTGTCTGTTCAAAACAGACGCATGGGATGGATCCTTATTTTGTTTTTATTTTATTATTTGTTATGTTTTTGGCTATGATATAATTTTCTTTTTTTTTTCTTTTTTAATGATGATGATGATGATGGCCAATGGTCATTTCTTTTGTTTTTGTAAAACCTAGGGTCTTTTTAATTTCTGATGTACTTGTTTGGGGTCTCTGTTCAGTTGTACTGGGAAAACCACTGTCTGTGTTTTCTGGCAGATGTCTGCATAAATCCTGTTCACACAAACCCATTTTGTCCCTTTATCGAAAAACAATTAATAAAAAAAATGAAAGTATTGACGGCGCGGTTGTTGCTTATCTCCCATGCTTATCTTCTAAGTGTGTGTGTGTGTGTGTGTGTGTGAAGTAGGTTAAGTATAAGTACCACCCTTTAGCCTCTCTGGGCTTCACTGCAGTTGACGTTTCCACATATGATAACGATGCACATAGATTTGCCATGAAACGTATAGTTCAGAGTGCAAAGTCCTGCCCTCCAAGGTGTGTGTGTGTGCGTGTGTGTGCGTGTGTGTGTGTGTGTGAGGTGTTGGTTGTGATCTTTGAAGGAAAGTTGTCATAACATACATTCGCCTCCACCCTGACCTCTCCCAACCCTTTGGCTCTGTACATTATGTACCTCATTAGCTATGACATGTACTTTGTGTGTCTGTGTGTGTGTGTGTACACTCTGTGTCTCTGTCTTTGCCCAGGAGGGACGGCAGGGTTGAGCAGGTGCATATGCAAATCTATGAGCACTTCCAATCCACAAGAAACTCACCGCATCTCCTCCGGGATTGGGTCAAAATATTGATACGATCATCGATGCGATGCCAGGGAAAATATCAATATTTTAATGAACAAGTTAAGACTTTATGACCTTTGACCTCTCTCTATGTTGTCAATAAATATAGAGAAAATCCTGCACTTTTAACTTTTGACAGATGTATCGCTGTATGATCGTCTCACGATACATTGGCTATTCCAGAATTGTGGACCATGGATTTTGATCGCATCGTGAGATACCCTAGTCCCCCGAGTCTGACCCAAACTCAAGCTGTTAAAGGTCCAGTGTGTAACATTAACAAGTGTTTATTGGCAGAAAATGACTATACCTCCCATACGTGTAGAACTGATTTGAAGTTTAAAATAACGTGGGTTTTCAGAGCCTCGAAACAAGCCTTTTACATGTTAAAGGACATGTAAACCAGCAGCTCCTTTGAGCTTAAAACGTGGATTTTCTCTATGGACTTTGGTGCAAGAGAGGGAGTGCTTTACAAAAGTTGCACAAACTTCAGTTCAATAATATATCCTCAAGATAGCGTACATTTAACATTGGTTGCATTTGATGAACCAGTGTGTGAGAAACAGTGACATCTCTGGTGAGACTGCAGACTGCAACAAAAGGGAAACTCTGAAGTCTGACAACAAAATGTGAAAGGACTGGTTTCTCCATTCAAGTTTGCTGTAGAAACATGATGATGGTGGTCAAGATAAAAGCACAACAAAAAAAGGCCATGAAAAACTAAGTTCTACTTCATTTTAAATCGATTACACACTGATTCAAACATGCTTGTAGGTAGTATGTTCAATAGTCCAAAACTCCTTTGTATTACATGCTTCAATATGCACAGAAAAATGTACATTAAAATGAGCAAGAGTATTTTAAGCTGAGTCATGTTTGGGCTGAACAATATTTGTTACACAACTGGAGAATTGTGTCTTTGAAATAACACAAATGTGTTGTTCACAGCCTCGGACAAATATCAGTATCGGTAGAGACTGGAGTTTGTGATATTGGACACAGGATCTTTGAAGTTCCATGTTTCCACTGAAAGCATCTCTGTCTACATCTCTGTCCTTCCCCTTTTATCCAGAAGAGCACAAATGTCTCTTAAAGGGACTCGTTGTTTCGAGAGGTTCGAGTGTGTTGGACATCGGAGGGCTGTTAGAGTTTGATTCCCACCTCGGGCCTCGCAGGAGTCTCCTCTTTACTCCCTGTTAAAGAACGTCTTGGCAAATAGAATAAATCAGCACTATATATACTGTATATATATATATATATATATACACATTCTTCTTCTCTCACCCTCTCTATGATAAATTCAGTGTGGTATAAATCCATGAAGCATTCAGGGCCCTTTCAGCTTTACACTTCCCTGTGCTGGTTTATGTGAAAAGCATAATGCATTTGTCACCGTTATAAAATCTATACAACCATGACCTGCAGTCCTCCCCCCCATAAACTGCCACGGGTTTGTCTTCGGGCCTGCGCCGCGTTAACGCGAACTCATTCTCCAAAGACTGTGTTTTCACGCCGCCCTTTTGTCACCGCGCGGCCTTGGCTCGACACTGTTTCCAGTGGAATGTTGATAAAAAAAGAGAAGAACGAATGAATGAATGTGTGTTTTGTCTGTCCGCGTGCGTCTTTGGTATCTGTGTTCGAAAACTGTCTGCACGAACAGAGGAGACGAGTAACTACCTCTGGATGTATAGAGTGCTTCCATAAAGCGCCGAGTGCTGTGGTCTATAGGAACTGGCTGCAAAGTAAATGCCTCTTACTGAGTATAATGGACATTATTACTTAGCGCACATATAATGGCCACAGGGCCGGCATGTAAATAACAGCAATTAAAGCCGGCCGAGGAATAATGCACGGACGTGACCGCAGCACACTTAACCCCCTACTGTATACGTCCACGTTAAAGACCCCAGTATGTAACACTGGAGTGGGAGTCAGATCAATATTAGACATTTAAGTGAACGTATGCATCAAGGAGCTTGTGTTTCCAGGAGGAGAAGAGCTGCCTGGAGTCCTTAAACGCCTCATCAAGGTTTTAATCAAGTCCTTTCCAGAACAATATCAAACCTGAGCTCAACTCATTCCTGAGTTTGAAGACTTTTCAGCCAAAAGACGAACTTTCACTGGAAATAAGACCGACAGTCGCCTTCACCTGCTTCAAGAGTCAAAGATTATTTTATTGTCATGCACTCTAACACTGCAACATTATTATTTTGAACGCAGTTTCTTTACATAAAGGGTAAAGGTCAGAACAAAGGCTCAATAACAGCACAAAGCTCATCGAGACACTCTATGTATTTGCTTTGGTCACACTCATTTCTTTCATCTTGTGAGGCAGAATGTTGCATGATGGACCTTTAAGGTGAAAAACAACCCTAACACTCAACTCAAGGTGTCAATTCATGATGGTGACACCATTTACTCTCATGTAATACAGCAGCAGGTGTAACTTTGAGTGGGAGGAAACCTGGAGCCAATCACAGCCAAGGGTCACAAGGTCAACAAAGAGAGATAAACAAATCCTTCACACACACATGTCTTTGAACCATGGGAGTAAAAAAATGGGTGAAAACCATGTGAGGCACCACCTTGAAACTCCATGGAACTCGAGCAATGTTCCGTCAATGAAACGTCTTTTTTGGGGGGGGGGTAATCATTTTTCTTGGATATGAAAACCCCAGTGATAGATACGGCTCTTGCCCCCCCCAATGTCAGCCATGATTGGCTGCAGCCTCAGCGCTCAGAGCTCATGGATGGCGGATAACTTGAGAGACGCGTGAACGCGGCGACATTTGGGACAATCAAGTGTGACGAAGACACGAGTTGCCAGAAAAGCACGGGTTGTCAACAACGGCAAGTCTTTGGACAGATTAGCAGAAAACAATTCACGCTGAGGTTAAAAAAAACAAGACGGAAAGAAAACTTGTGCTTCTGTGTGTTATTCTGTTGCCAAACGATGTTGGCAACCATTTGTTGAAAGTTAAAAAAGACTTTTTCCGCTGAGGTTTTCGTTGAGGTTGTGTTTAAGTTTTGTTCTGATGTGATTTGATTTAAATAATGCTGACACTCAGAGTTTTGGCGAGTGAAAATTATTTATCTTTCCTGTCCAGAACAAAACAAGAAGATTTATTAAGTGGATACGTTGTCGTTCATAGCACAGAAAACAACATCATGTAAGTAAAGTTATGATTAATGTGCTTTTACAAGACAGCTCCGGCCAAAAACAACACAATATTTACCAAATCACAGACTATAATACCATTTTATTAAGAGAACTAGACCAAAAACTGACATTTTGCAGGTGTTTAGTAAAACGTCTACCTTATGTGATACAGCTCGCCTGTCTCACTGAATCTCAGCCGTACTGATTTTTTCTTTTTCATGAGCTCAAAAAAACCCATAAAACGGTCAAATGTCAGACGGTCGCAGTCAGTGTGGTTTTTTATTCCCCTGCTGGAAGTCATGACTGAGATGTCACAAGGTATAAAGGCTCAGAGCTGGTCCTGACCTTGCTGATGTTATGTCATCACGTGGCCCCATGATGTGTTTAGACTATTCAGAGAACACACACTGCAGAAAACAACCACATGAAATAGCGCTTTAATCTCTTGTTTGTGTGTTTTTTTTTTCCTCGTGTCAGTGCTTTGACTGTATTTCTGTTGTTGGTGTAAAGAAATCATTTGGAGTCACAGAAAGTTCCTATTGGAGATGTAATATTTGTAGGGAATCAACAATAAACACATTGTAACCACTTTAATATCGATATGATGAGTTTAAAATGATAGTTCAGGGCACATTTTGCCACTTGACAAACTTTTCCACCTGAAAAGTGATGTTTTTCAAAGCGCTTACTTTCCTGCACCAAATCCCATTGAGAAAACCAACGTTTTTATATCATAGGGATGGTGGAGTTGCTGCTCTGCTTTTACCTTGCTTGGCTAATTTGTGTCACTTGTGTGATACCGAATAAAGTTTTTCAAATGCCGAAGTCACAAAATAGCACGTCGTAAGTCACTGACGGAGGCGGCAGTGGCTCAACAACTTCTCGTGGGCTGGGACGTAAAATCGATGATTTTCTCTATGGACTTTGGTGCAGGAAAGAAACTTCAATTTCCAGTGGGGAAAAGTGAACTACGGGACTCAGATAATGTGGCAAATGACTCATAGACTTACACAAGTGTAGATTTTATTCTATATTTGTTGTCCACTTTGTTGGAGGCGAGAAGAATGAAAAGGTCAGAGTCTATTGATAGATGGTCAGTGGTGGACAAAGGTGATTTATGCACATGCGTTTCTCTCTCGTCTCCCACCGAAACCTTGGGTCTCAGAGACAGAAATACTGTATGTCTGCTTTTGTAGCCGTGAAATGTGAGGGATTGCGGAGGCCAGAGGAGGGGAGAGCTGTCTGGCCCTGTGCAGGTCAAAAGGTCAGGGCGAAGGCTTAAGGGAAGAAAGAAAGGAAGAAAGAATGAAAGTGCCCTACCTCGCTCCCTCCCTCCCTCGAGTCTTTTCATTCTTTCCCTTCACTTAGAACTCGGTCTGAAGTTCAAATTCATTGTCAAAGTGAATGTGAATTAATGAATTCGGGGGGGTGAGGGGCCTTGGGGGCGGGGTCAGGGAGAGAAAAGAGCAACATGTGTCAAGCACCGTGTGTGCGGTCACAATTCTTACGCCTTAAAAATGGGATTTTAAAAAAACAAAAAACATGGACAATTTATTTCTAAATTGTTTACGCTGGACCTTTAAAACCCAGATTAAAAAAAAAAAAACCCCGACAACATAATCACAAGACGAGTGTCACAGAAGTGGAATTAACTTAAGCGTCGTGTCATTAACTTTGCTCTCGTCTCGTAAAATGACCGAAACGCCCATAAACACCCGCACGTCTATTACCTCCTGTTCCAATTATCACAATTATCAGGCGGCGACAATGTGCTTTTAAACTGTTTATGGCGTCTAATGAGCGCCACTTCAAGGACGCGCTTATCCTTTGGTCATTCTGTCTGGTCGGAGTCATTAAACAGCAAATAAAGTCATATTAACGACCGCGGCTGAATTATTCAATTAGGAGGAAGAAGAACTGACGAGACGACGCACAGCGTGACGTGATTCTTCTTCTCCGCCTTTGACTGGGCGACTCCGTGACCTCGTGACCTCGCAGCGCGCCGCGCTTGGATCCTCTGAGGTCATGAAGGGCCTCTGACCTCTGACCCCCCCTAGAAAGAGGTCTCGCCCCGACCGGGTCAGTGGAAAATCCCTGAGGCCTGAGCTGGATAAAAGGATGTCCATGCAGGAAAGACATGGATTATCAGTGTGTGTGTGTGTGTGTGTGTGTGTGATGACATGACCCAGAGACTGTCTCATGTAACAAAGTCCAGGACACACACACACACACACACACACACACACACGGGCTGTGGAGGTTAACTGCAGCTCCACAGATGAGAGGGTTGGGGTCACATTTGCTGGAAAGGTCAAGTTCATGCCTCGCGACTTTCCGAGGCCGTAGGATCGCAGATTATATGGCGTGACGTCTTGTGACTGTGGACCGAGTCCCCGCGGTCGACTGCTCTGTCTTTATATAAGGACGCGAGAGAGGAAGAGACACAGAGAGAGAGGGAGTGAAATTCCTCGACAAGGACGAGAACTTTGCTCAGAAATGATGTTACATTTTACTTCCACATAATCTCATAATCTGGCAGCAGATTCACTCCTTCACCACAAGTTCTTTTTTTTTTAGTCCTCGTCCCGTCTAACACACAAACACAGACACATGAAGATGAGCGTCAGTGGATCAGTGGACATGGCGATCGGGTGTGCGACGTGTGATTCGCCAGGACACAGAAAACTCATCAGTAACCAGATTATTGGGTTAAAGATCAGTTTGTGTGAACTGGAACTTGAGGAGCTGTTTTGTGTTTATGTGTGTGTGTGTGTGTGTTGTGTGTCACTCACACACACACACACACACACATGAGAAGCTGAGGGTACATTGTGTGTAACATTGTTATGTCTAGAACTGAGATGTACAAGTTTTCAGGGACTGTCCTTCATCACGTCTGCACACACACACACACACACACATTAGTCTTCCTTCCCCTTTTAATCTCTTGTGTGTGTTTGAGTGTGTGTGTGTGTGAAAGGTTAAAGTTCAACCTGTGGGTTTTGAGGGTCCCGTTTCACATGACTGAACACCTTTGTTGCTGGTTGTGAGGGGAAGACTAAACATACGTGTGTGTGTGTGTGTGTGTGTGTGTGTGTGTGTTGTGTCTACAGCCGGACACTGCACCACCTCACTGAGTCGCTCTGTTATTAGTGAAAGCTTCACAGAGTCGTCGGTGTTGTGACTTTACCAGTGAAGGAGCGTCACAGTCAGGTGACGACGATCAAGAGTTGGAGATCAAGAGAAAAAGTTAGAGCAGGTTGTGTTTTGAATTCAAAAGTCCGTGGCCCGTTTCTTCACACTTCCCTCCCAAGCTATGCTTTGCAGCTCTTTCTGGGCTTGCAATTGTCACCTGGTCCAAACAAAGAGGAGGCGGGTTTAAGACCAGGTCCAGTTGTCGTCATTGGTGTGTTCTGTGCTGCACAGTGATGATACCACACACACACACACACACACACACAGTGTGAAACTTTAAATCCAGTGGGAATAAAAACAGTGGCAGGTTTGGTTGACTGAAGGCGTTTGTCCAGAGTGCTGTTGAGGTCGTTTTATTTTTGTTTTTTGTTCTCTTACCTTTAAGCAGAGTGAGTATTTGTCTTTTTCTATTTTTGACTTACAGGTGGAGCTGATGAGGTGGATTTTTCCTTCTTTCTGGGTCAGAAGAGAGAGAGAGAGAGAGAGAGAGAGCGCCTCAAAGATGCTAATGGACAACTGCAGTATTTCCTCCATCACATGTAAAACAGGTGCGGGTTAGAATCTGGACGTTAAGGCAAATTCAACAAATTACGCAATTTGTGCCTTTAAAGTGTTTCGAACTGGCTTTATCTTTGTGCTTATTTGTTATTCAATGAAAAATAGTCTATATACCAGTAGCACTAAATTATGAAGCCATGATTTCAACCAGCTTTTACCAGCTGTCAATCACACTCGCGTATTTTGTGCTCAATTATACCTCCTTACTTTTTTAATACTTTTACTTCAAAAACTTAACTTTTCATACTTAAGTACAATAAATGTCTTGTACTTTTTACTAAAGCAATATTAGATAAAAAAAAAAGTGGTTTTCTGCTAACATACTTGTACTTTTACTAAGTGAAATACCTTTTAGGTACTTTATACAAGACTGTGGAAGCGTACCTGTTCCAACCCCTCCAGCTTGCTGAGTTTCAAATTCTAACACACACACAAACACACACACACACACACACACACACACACACACAGACACACACCTGGCCAGAAGCCAATGTCTCTTTGTGTTCCCAGAAACTGTCACAAAGACTCTCATGACACACACACACACACACACACACACACCTTATGCCCTAAGCTGTGGTCATATGACTGTGACCTGTTCTCCTGGCCCATCCACACCTTTGTAAACACACATGCACACACACACACACAGACTGTTATCAGCCACACCCACTGGGCGATTGTTGAGTGACACACCAGGGTCACGGAGTTCCTCTAACGCACAAACAGGTTGTTACAGGTCACTTTTGGACACGTGTGTGTGTGTGTGTGTGCGTCTTCATACAAAAACATGGACATAAGACATTAATTCTGATTTTGGATGAAGCCGATCTCAACAAACTGGTCTGACTCACACACACACACACACAGCTGCATCAAACTCGGCCCCGCCCCCTTTATCACAGGGTCATCCAAGTTCTCTCCATCTGTGTTTTACTGTCATTCCAAGACATAAAGGTTATTTTTGTCACCATCTTTCTAGATGATTGACACCTTTAATCTGAGTCCATTATGCTGCCAGACAGGTACGTGCACGCACACACACACACACACACACAGAGGGTGGGTGTGATGTTTCCCCGCTTTCATCTCGCCTCTTTATTCACCCTCCCATTCAGCCTTTGGAAACACAGTAACAGAGTAATGATAGATGGACGGCGGCCTGAGTTAAGTCAGTGTAAGAGTGTGTTTTCCAAACTAGAGCTAACATTTAACTGTAATAACAAGAGGGCGATTTGGCTTGTGATGAGGAAGTGTGTTGTTATGCACGGTTGCTCTTCCTCGCCAAGCAAATACACACAAGTGTATGTACAGAATAACTTCTTCCTCATATTTTTATATTTATTTTTACCCATTCTGCTAAACAAATACTTGGGCTGCTTCACACCAGCTCCTTCTTAGGGTGCTTTTACACCAGATCCTTCTTAGGGTGCTTTTACACCAGCTCCTTCTTGGGGGTGCATTCACACCAGCTCCTTCTTAGGTGCTTTTACACCAGCTCCTTCTTGGGGTGCATTCACACCAGCTCCTTCGCATTCTCCTTCTTAGGGTGCATTCACACTAGCTCCTTGGGGGTATTCACACCAGCTCCTTCTTAGGGCCCTTTCACACCAGCTCCCTCTTAGGGTGCATTCACACCAGCTCCCTCTTAGGTGCATTCACACCAGCTCCTTCATTCACACCAGCTCCTTTTAGCTTTCTCACCAGCTCCTTCTTAGGCTTTCACACCAGCTCCTTCTTGGGGCATCACACCAGCTCCTTCAGCTCCTTCTTAGGGTGCATTCACACTACCTTCTTGGGTGCATTCACACCAGCTCCTTCTTGGGGTGCATTCACACCAGCTCCTTCTTAGGGTGCTTTTACACCAGCTCCTTCTTCATTCACCAGGTGCTTTCACACCAGATCCTTCTTAGGGTGCTTTCACACCAGATCCTTCTTAGGGTGCATTCACCAGCTCTTCTTAGGGTGCAGCTCCTTTCACACCAGCTCCTTCTTAGGGTGCATTCACACTAGCTCCTTCTTAGGGTGCATTCACACCAGCTCTTATTAGTGTGCATTTACACAAGCTCCTTCTTAGGGTGCATTCACACCAGCTCCTTCTTAGGGTGCTTTCACACTTCCTGCACACCAGCTCCTTCTTAGGGTGCTTTCACACCAGATCCTTCTTAGGGTGCATGCACACCAGCTCCTTCTTAGGTGGGTGCTTTCACACCAGGTGCATGCACACCAGCTCCTTCCTTAGGGTGCATTCACACCAGCTCCTTCTTGGGGTGCTTTCACACCAGCTCCTTCTTGCATTCACACCAGCTCCTTCTTGGGGAGCTTACATTCACACGAGCTCCTTCTTAGGGTGCTTTCACACTAGCTCCTTCTTAGGGTGCTTTCACACCAGCTCCCTGTTAGGGTACAGCCACAAAACACACGTATATGCAGTGCCACTCTCAGGCGAGGAGGGGAATACGTTATTCAAAAGTTTTGGTTTGTTTCATTTCACTAAAGTGTGTCAGTGTGAAAGCAAACTCGGACCGAGTCTCCAATCGTACCTGAGTCCAGTGGAGATTATAAGATGAGAAAACGACTTAAATGAATGAGATCAGATGATCAGACTCTGCTAACAGAGCAGTAATCAGCTAAAACCACCACAAATAAACATAAAAATATAAAAAGTATCCGTGTCCAAACAAGTTGTTCAGCTCAGTTTCAGAATCACAGTTTTTGAATCACGAGTCATGTGACCTAACAGATGTTCTGCGCTTCCCTCGTGCTCTCACTCGTCTTCCAGAACCACAAATATGACGATGATGATGACCTCACTGCACAGCTGCTATTTTATTAAACCAGAATAAAATGCATTAAGAATCTCTTTTCCAGTTTCAAAATAAAAGCACTTGTTCCCTTCTTCAGTTCTATTCATTTCCTCTCAAGAGAAGAGCTTTATTGTGAAGTTTCTTTTTTGCAGGACAGTCGGATCACAGCTTCACGGTGAAGAGTCCTGATGTTTTCCGTATTTAAAGGTACATTTTGTGATTTTTCAAAGGCAAAACCGACAGTAGAAGTTGCACATGAAGAAATTTGTGAACAGGAAACACACACCTGGAGTAAAAAGGTTCCATCGTGAAACCAGCGACACATGGTTATAATCAGTGTGAAAACACTCACACAAGGCACACAGCCGATTTGTACAAACACAAATCTCAATCGTATTTATTTTCACACTGATTTGTCGGAATGTTACAATTGTTGAAATGTGTTATGATCCCCCCTCCCCCAAAAAAAAACATCTGTACCACCGTCTGACAGGGCAAACACTTCACCACCGGTGTCACGTTAACACAAACGGTATTTAATGATTGAAAAAGATGGATTTCAAATTATCAAGAGCAACGTTTGGGTTGCCAGGTTGTGGGAGGATGATCCAGGTTAACACTTGACTCTTTTGTTACGGCGGGTGAATGGATTAATTATGGGAGATATGATATGATAATGGTGGACGTGGAACAAAGACGGGCAGCATGTGATGATGTGTGTGTGTGTGTGTGTGGTACAGGAATGGTGTCAGTGTCCTGGGGGCTGGGGAGGTTTGAATGTCAGTTTCTCTAATAACGGGAATCAGTGAAAAGGTCAGCTCCAGTCGCCTGACCACAACCAGGGGATGCTCTGTGTGTGTGTGTGTGTGTGTGTGCAGATTGCAAGGAAATCTGTGGATTTGAGTGCGTACAGTATGACTGTGTGTGTGTGTGTGTGTGTGTGTGTGTGTGTGTTGTGGTGTTTCATATTCTGATTCTGAGTTTAAGTGTGAGTATGTGTGTGTGGTGGTGAAGAGGGCGCCGGCTGTGCCTGGGGCAGAAATTGATTCCTTGGCGAGGGAGAGGAAATGAGGGGAAAAAAGAAAAATGGCAGAAGGTCGCAAGGTGTGAGGGGAGGAGCAGGAAGGACAGGGAGGGAGAGAGGGATGAAGATTCACGGGAGAAAGGAGATGAAGTAGTGAAGGAAGCAGTCAACAGAGGTGAGAGGAGAAACATGATGAGGAGACTTATTTTATAATTCCATCATAAACTCAAGTAAATCAAGGGATCTTTAAGAGAACATCACTTCCCGGCCTTCTCTGGTCTCCACTGATGAGCTCAAAACAAAATCTGGAGTGACCCACGGTTTCAGATTCCCATGTCTGCTGTGGTCCACGCGCTCCTTAATGTGAAGATGGAGACACAAAGGGGGGGGTTACACATTAATATTTGAAACAATGAAGGCGTGTGGTCATTAGGCCCCAGTCTCCTCTGCTTCCATAGCAATACATTAAGACAAGACAAGCTCCATGTATTTTGCATGGGGAAGAAAAAGAAGATCCTGCAGCGTAATGATGTCCTCATAGAAGGTGGTGTTAACATTAGATTCAGTGCATGTGTGTGTGTGTGTGTGTGCTGCATGTCCTCACATGGTCACATGACTGACCTGATTTGCATCCTAAAGCCTTCTGTGGGAGTGTGTGTGTACATGTATACGCACTTGTTGTGTCCACACACACACACACACACAACACAGTGACCTAACTTCACCTTTAACCGCGAGTGAGGTTGTGGCCTAAATGATGTGTGATGAACAGTGATGTGATGTTAGACCAGTAAAACCCCAAAAACAGGTCAAGTTTGAAGAATTTCACAAATAAAACGTACTTTAATTTGTCAGAGGAATCTAAAAATGCTATGATTCAAAGGTTTGAACTTGGTTTTGAAAGAAAACACGGGGGAAAATGACCCGAGGACGACATGATCTGTCAGAGAACAGAGTGAAAAGAGTGGGTATTTATACTCAAACACACATGGGAGGAGACAATTAGACACAGGTGAACCCTGTTAGGGCGGGGCAGGTAATCACACAGGTGGGAAAGGGAAACTGAAAACAAAAAGAGTGAGAGCTGCTTCTGTTCTTAAAGATGACGTTTGCTACTTTATCTCATCATTAAACAACATTTTCCACCTGGAAACTGATATCTGAATATCTAGAAATAAGGTTTCAAACACCAAAGTCTGTAAAACAACACATTTGAACTCAGTTGATGATTTACTCTATGGACTTTGGTGCAGGGAGTGAGTGATTTACTGAAGGGCACAGAATGTTCCATTTTCAGTTAGAAAAAGTGATTTTTAATGGTGGGAACGTGGCAAAAAATGTATATTTATTCATATTCCTTAAATACCATAAACCATAAACACGAGTCTGTATAGATTTTATGATTGTTATGACTTTTTGGTAAGACCGTATACCTGAACTAACCAACATTTGACTTCTACTTATTTTTTAACATTTTACAGACCAGGCCAGAACTCGATTAATCAAGAAAATAATCAGCAGATTATGAAAATAATCATAAGTTGCAGCCTTAAAAATGACACCATCCTCGTTTTTATCGATCCCTACGATCACAGTGTGATTCCCGTTGCCCCAGTAACAAAATAATAATTTAAGTAACTGCCTTCTCTTCGTATCTACAGTAAAAGCTCAGGATAAACTTGTGTTGAGGGACATGTTTTTACATGTTTTTGACCCTGCAGCGGTTTGTTGACGTGTATAAAGCTACATTTGTTACTCAACAGGAAAGATTAAAAAAAAATCCCCCTTTTTCTCCTTCAAACACTTAACTGTATTTTATTTACATTTCACTCCCTCACTCAGTGTCCCAGTGTTTTCGCGGACCGCCTCTGACCGGGTTATGTCAGGCAATGAGCTCAGAGGCTATTGATTTACCCTCCAACCTCTCATCTGCCTGTTAGCAACATGGGTAGCAGATCACACACACACACACACACACACACAGAGTCAGTCCCAATATCATAGAGGTGGACTCATTCAAATTACATTGAAGAAAATGTTCTGAAACACCATCTGTCACCGACACTGTTGTCCTGGACTCTTCTCCACAAACTCACACAAAGTCGAAGTCCAACACTCCAGACCGTGTCTCTGAAGACTCTCGGGACCAGTTTCCAGCCTACAGAGACTACAATACCTGGATTTTCCCAAATGGTTGGATTCGAGGTCAAACATCAAGTCCAGTTGTCTGCAGTTGACATCTGAATGATCTGCTTCTTGGTGGTTTCAGGTATCGTGCTGCTCTTTACCATGTTTCTTTGTCGTTTTACTACATTTTCCATAAACACAGCATTGTTTGAAGAAATTTCCTCCATAAGAAACGCCCCAAAATGATTAAACATTGTACCCAAAAAACGAAGGAGGCATTGCACATGTGATTTTAAAATAACACTTTATTATAAATAGACACCAACAAATGATTTTCAAAGTAAAATAAGCCTAATTTTTTCCCATAAAAGAAAAAATAACCTTGGCAAACCATGTTTTGGTACAAAAGTAATCAGAATTTGTCTTAATGGTAAATGGTCTGTATTTATATAGTGCTTTTCTAGTCTCGATGACCACTCAAAGATGCTTTATTTACACAACATTCGTACATTGCATCCAAACATGTGCAGCAGGACTTCTATTACTCATATAGCACAGCAGCCCAAAGACATGTAGACTAGCACAACCAGGAGTTGAACCCACAACCTTCAAGTGGAAAGACGACTGCTCCAAATCAGACATATCAGATATAACAAGCTAAAACAGCGTAAAATCCCAACTGCAAAGTCAGTTTGATCAAGTAAAATAAGACTTTTTAAGTCGACAATTTCCTTTTGCTTGTGATTTAATCTGAAATTTGGGGCCGGTTTTGTCTAGTTTTTGGCCTTTTTTCCCTTCATTTTAAGACAAATTATAATCTGAAAAAACAAACAAAGGTCTACCCCATTTTTCTTAAATCAAGAGAATTTAGATTATTTTATATTTAGCAGTGTATACAATATAATGTATAAAATCACAGAAACAAAAATGGAAAAGACGAGAAAGTTGTGTATTGGTTGTTTACACAAAAATGCAATGTTGGTATTTTGAGATTTTACAATTTTGGGACTCATTTTCAAAATAAAGCTCCCAAAACACCTTTTCCACGAGGATAACAAGTCTGTTAACGTGTTGTACGGCCTCTGAGAAAGTCATGTGGTAGCACATATTAAAGGTTACATACTATAGCTTTACATTGTGCTTTCTTTTTCTTTTTTGGATAAAACAAAGACTTTCTTGAGTCTTCGAAATCTCATCTCTTCAAACCTTGGCCTGATTCCATCAGGAGAGGCTTCACTAATGTGATTGCTGTGGTCATGGGCCCGCGCTGATCTGCTTTTTATGAGGGAAAATGAGGTCTGATTGTTGGGGGGGAGAGCGTCTCGTGTCCACGTCCAACAGCTACATCTACACAGAGACACGCGGGGGCAAGGCGGTGGTGAATGAGTGGCGCTGTGCCAAAGCCAATAAGAGACAGCGGTGGGAGCCAGAGGGAGGGGAGAGAGACACTCATGTATTATTCATAATTATTCGAATAATCCCCAGACAGTGGAGTGTTATGGTCTGTGTGAGGACCCGTGCTCGAGTGTGACAGTGATTTAAGGTAAAAGGAAAAAGTATGAATGGATAAGTGAAAGATGGATTATCATTTGGGCCACTACCTCTCTGCTTTGGGACCTTTGCTGTCAAAACACCCAATATGTGTAATATATAGAGCAGATAAACCATAACACAGTACTGCAGTCACTCAGCGCCGATCGTATCACAATAGCTCAGGCTCCATGAGCTCCACACATGCTGACACCATCTTAAAATGTTCTTAATTTTTCTTATTCCAACTACATATGATGGAGTTACACCCAACATGGTCATATAAACAATAAATAAAGAGAATATTCTTCAGTAACTTTGTGGGTAATACCAGCATAATTGTGTAATAAAGAGAAAATATAACTGTAATACCATGTTATTTCCAAAGATACCAGTTATTATCTTATTATACAGCTGAATTGCAGCCCACCTTATGTCCCACACATGTTTTCAGCTATTATTCCCAAGCTTTTACATGCATTTATTGTAAGAATAAGATTTATTGCCACCAATATTGCAGAATTACTACCACAACATGACTATTTTTGGACTATATTGTGATGTTAGGTGTCACCACATTGAGTTACTCTGTGTAAAAGGATTGGAAACATTCATTTATAAGTTTTAATTTCATTTAGATGTGGTTTTTAAGCGTCCTAAGAAATACATATTTATTGAAATCAACTTTTGTTTTATATAATAATTACCTGATTACTGCAAATCAAATTATTCCTCACTAGAGTCTAGAAAAAGCTAATTTATATGTATGTTGTCTTTCCAATGTAAAGTCTATTAATTCAGGTAACCAATGCTATGATACTTAGCATCGATATCAGTCGAATATTGGTCAAAGTCACTATCGACAAATTCCAATATCCAAAAACCCAATGGTTCACTGAGCACAAGCTGTAAAGAGGCAGTGAGGTGGATTTATTTTACAACAGAAGGATTGTGTGTAAATTTGTAAAAATACAGTGTTTTTAATGACATATCAGTTAAACTGAGCTGGAAAAATCGATTTTCAGCTACTTAACAAAAGGTTAATCCAAGAAAATCTACCCCAGTTTATGTCTATGTTATGTCAAGAATATAATCACCACTAATAGAACATAATATTTAAACTGTTATACATCCTTTTTGGCTGAAAACTGAAGTGTCGTAAACCGATTTATCCTCCATTGCAGATTTTCTCTATGGGCTTTGATGCAGGTGAGGAAACATTTTTGAAAACTTCAGTTTCCAGTCTGAAAATGGTTTCTAGTATGAGCGGACACTCATTTTTTTCACTTTCCATGAGGTTAACGATTGTTATATGCCGAGTTATTACCTTCATTGTTTTGCTGTTTCACTCACAGCTGCGGACAAATCAGGAGAAGAGACAGAACGAGAGACACAAAGTCTATGAAGACACGACCTTGATGTTATTGTTCTGCTGAACTGGGGTCAGATGGCGGATAAAGCGCGACGTTAAATCCGGTGCCTTGTTAACACAGTCTCCCCATTATCATAATCAACTAGCACAGCTCCAGCCTCTGCTCTGCAATCAGCTAAATCAAGGACTCTTTACAGGTGGGAGATTGGAGCGTGCATACATTACACTTAGTTTCTATGACGACGCCTTCTTCGCCGCGTTTTTTTTTTACATTATTACACGTGTTACATAAGGCACATTAATGGCAGGACACGGAGCTGTGGGGAGGGCGGTGGGAATTATAATCGTGTTTATCATATTATTACTGCTGATTTTCCTCTGATTCATCACAGACCCAGCTGCTCATCTCGTTCCTCTTGTGAAAACCAAGTAAAACAGACTTTAACCACTTAACTCATCACCTAAATTGACACAAGCTTAAGTCTACACTGTCTTATCAGCATGATCACGACTTTATCTCACCACTAGACGGCCTTCATGGGCTGGAAACTGAAGTTCATAGACCGCGTAATCTTCAGCACCGAAGTCCATAGAGAAAATGAGCGTTCTTTGCATTCTCACAGGAATGTAGGACGTGCCGGTTCACTACTGTCTCGTTTGATGCGTTTGTGTCACTAAGTCAACTCAGAACAAAGGATTTCAAGTCACGAATGAACACATTTGAAACTTAGTGATGGAGGCAGCAGTAGATCAAAGACTCATGCGAGCCATGGTGTAAAATCCCAGATTTTCTCTATGGGCAACACTTTGAAAAACTGTCTAGTAGTAAGTCTGACAAGTATTTAACACAAACACAACCTCAACCATCACTTTTACCTGATATTTCATATACATATATTTTCCTACATCACCTTGGTAACACAGGTTTCTCGCCTGTCACAGCGATTACAATGAATCTGAAATGAGCTGACATTCGTCTGGCCTCAATATCAACGTCACACACTCATATATATATCGTTCATCATGATGTGTGTGTGTGTGTGTGAATTCAGGCTTATTATAGCAGCGTGTTGACGGGTTCATTTGAAAGTGTGTTGTCCTTTAATTTACACGCGGGACAGCGAGGCCGTTTTTCATTTCACAAGATGAAATCTGCTGCGTCCGGTCTACCTCTGTGTAAGTGTGTGTGTGTGTGTGTGTAGATGTATAGGTGGTGCATATAGATATATACATGTATATGTATATGTATATGTGTGTGTGTGTGTGTGTCTGGTCTGAATACAAGTGACATTTAATGAGTTTAGGGATTCAGGGATCCCAGTACAAGTTTCCCAGACACACAATGACCTTTCAGCCCAGACAGGGCAAAGGGGAGGCGTGTGTGTGTGTGTGTGTGTGTATTTGTCACCTCTCTAGGACCTTTTCTGGCATAAACACTTGACCTTGTCAAGACCACTAGTCCACACGGGGAACAAAACCTGGTCCTAATGAAGCAGAAAATCATGTCTGAAGATGTGGTTAACTATGGTTAGGGTTAGACATAAACTGGTTCTGGTTCTGGTTGTGGTTAAGGTTAGGGGTAATGCTTTTTTTATGGTAAACCAAATGATCAGTCATGTTGTCATCACTCTCTTGTCCTCACTGTTTTATTTATGATAGAAAAAGCACAAAAAGCGGTTTAAACCCTTAGAGCACAGATAATTTAGGCTGTTTTTTCCCCCTTTACTATGTTATAATGTACGTAAAGAGCCTGTAAGAATATATGTGCAACATAGAGGGTCTTCTATCCTCTCTTTTCAGTACGAACGATAGGCAATCTGATGTTTTTCACCAACTATGTAAACACCTGAGCAAAAAAAAGTACTTGAATTTGTGAAAAAACGGCCTATATTGTGAATTCTGCTCAATTATCACAACTCCTGTAAAATTATCATCATTTAGACTCAACAACACATAAGATGAGAAAATGCATTTTTTTAAAGCCTGAAGATGCAACCTATGAACTGTGAACACCCCCAGATGTCCATATAAGGAGTATAAGGAGTACACTAAGAGTTAATCCCAAACCTCGTACACCAACCTGGCCACTTTATTAGGTACACAGATCATCAGAGACCGGAGTCACATGACCACACTCTTATTCATACTAAAATGAGGGTGTCATGCCAGTCTAATCTTCCTCGCATACAGTACACACTCAATCTCACATTCCATTTCAGTCGTGCCAATTTTCTCTCCAGGAGTTTGAATCCATTTGTGTGTCCTTGTTATTGTTTGTGTGATGGCTTGTGCGTGTTTTGTTGCTGGAGCGCAAGTCCCTGCATAACTTCATGAAAAGACCATGTTTACTGTTGTCGTCTTCTTTGTATATCTCTCTTTTTTTTTGCGGCAGCAACTGGAGTTGAAAGTGTCTGCGCGGACACAAAATGGTGATTGGACGACAACATTTACGCGGACGTGGAAAGTGAGAACCACACTGTGCTTTCAGAGTCTTCATACCTTGGTTGTAAACGAGTGGTTATTGCTTTTTTTCTATCATTTCAAACCAGTCCGGCCTTTGTCCTCCAGTATCAACAAGGCATTTACTCCCACTGCTGGTCACTGGGTGTTTTCTCTGTAAACAATAGACACGGTCGTGTGAGAAAATCCCAGCAGATTGCATAGTGAGTGGACTTTGTGTGTGTTTTGTGATGACATTTACGAGGTTTCTTGAATGCATCTTAACGCTGATCCTTTAAGCTCAACACACTGTGGAATCTGCAGAAGTGATGACATTTACCGGGGCCTTTGAATGCATCTTGTTGGCGCAACACCCTGTGAACCCTGGAATCATTTTTCAAGCCCTAATGCACTAGAGTTTAAAATATTTGAATTGTCTCTTTTACTTATACTTCCTCATATTTTGTCTCTTTTGATTCTCTCCCCGTCCAACATCGTGTGAATGACAACCTGTATCTCAATGAGATTACCTGTGTAAATAGGTTAAATGAAGGATAATAATAATATCAAATAAATGTATAACTTTCATTCTGAGCTGTTAAAATAAAAATATGATTAAGAGAAAATTGTGGAACATATTGAAATGCAAGTCTGTGGACACAAGTAAACAAGTCAAGCAATAAATATTGGTTTATTAAAATGGCTCAAAACAGTTGAGTCTTTCAATATCTGGCGTTAACTATAATAAGAAGTTATTGAAGCAGCCGTAACAATAGACAATACATGACTGTCCAAGTCTGCACGCTCTTAACCAGAGCTCTCATCCTTTAAAATGAGCTGAGGGATGGGCCAGATTCTGCAGCCTCTATCCCTCCTTCCCTCCCAGCCTCCTTCCCTTTCTCCTACTCTCCCTCCCTCTTTCTTTCTGTCTTTATGTGAATCGCCTGGAGCATCCATGGTGCTGAACTGTCTCTAATCGATTTGTCTGTGAAGGCAGAGCGTCACACTCGCAGCACCACAATGCAATTCTCTCTCTCTCTCTCTCCCTCTCCTCCTCTCTCTTAGTGACATCGTGCCCCCACCCCGAACACCTTAGGGAGCCTGAGTGATGCTGCTGAGAGACTCTTGTGCCGGGACAAAGAATGGGAAGATACTTGAATTCACCTATAACACCATTACTGATACTAGTATTACTGCGACTACTGCAGGACTGTGATGTTTTCACCACCATTTCCATTATCACCACCTACTGCAACACTGTTAGGTCTAATAATAAGAATGTCAGTACAAACTAAATCTTACTTTGAAGGTGCTACATATAAAATCAATTCATAAACATGGTAGTACACGCAACCAAAGCATTGGCCGCATATAAAAAGTGGACATAGTCTTTTAGTTTCCTCGAAAAAGCCAACCAGGAAGTCAAAATATATTGAATGACCAGGGGCAGCTGGGAAATGAAGCTTCTATGTCTCTCCTGATTTATAACATCATTTTCCTGAAGAATTCATGGCATCAGTCACTAGTTTCAACTCTTCTTTAATAGAGCATGATGTATGAGTGGACACCAGTGTGACTGACAGCTGGTCTCGTCCACAACAACAGGCCACTGCTAATCTTGGGAATTCAAATTCACGACCAGTTGCCTCTTGGTTTAAAATGGGTGCGAGACCACAGGAAGTAGCGCAAGTATCTAAACAATGACGCCAACGGCAACAGCAAATCGTGTGTTGTCCATGTTTGTTTCCCCTTCTCACTGTCGCTTTCGTAGACTCCCTCTAGTTCGCGCGAGAGTGTGACGCGTGTTAGTGTTTTCGAATCGGTAAAGACTGTGACAGTTACCAAAGAATGAGGAGATGAATGCACATGAGCTTCATTGTGCAACTGTGACAACGAGATGGACGCTAGTCGAGGAAGAGCTGTCGAGCGGGGAAGAACTTCAGCCTCTCATCTTTCGGATCCTTTGTGTCGTTTCCTTGGCAACTACTTCTTCTGTTGGCTTTCACTCCACCTAGCAGTGGGGCGGAATTTCAGTTCTACGGGCACCCAATGCTCTCTTTGCGTGCGGTTCCAAAATCTGGGCTGCACACGGAAATATACCTGGACCATAACAGATCACAATTCATGCTTATGTAAGATGGTAACAGCTTTAAGCAGCTAAAGTTCTATACAGATATAGAAATACTTATGGATCCAGTGGAGCTAAACGTGTGTTTAACCCTTGATGGCTGTCTGCGCTCTCTGAGTGCTCTTGTAATCAGTAAAGCCAGTATTTCACTAAATGTATTGATTGGTGAAGTTGCAGTTGATTAGCCCACACGTCACTTTTACATCAATCCAAATGTGTAGGAGAACCTATGTAGCCTTGATTTGCCTGAGTTTGTACAACAGCCCTTGATTGTGGGCTGTTGTACAAACATGGTGGTCCAAGAATGAGCCGACCCAGCTCCTGATATAAATATAAATGTCTCATTCTGTGGAAATGAAAAACAGCAATTCGTGAAACCCATTTTTTCCATTTTTTTTTAATCCAACATGTATTTTTCCCTCTTGAACTCCGCAATGTTTCCTTTGGCTTTGATGTTTGTATCCGTGGCTGTTGTAGGTCAATGAGTAATTACAATGCCCCCGCACAGGCTCTTTAACACAATGTTACCTCCACACACTGGTGCTAATCTTTGCTGCTACCACGCTGAGTTACACAAAGCCAACAGTGACCTGCTGTGCACAGGCTGACCCAGCATCTGCACGCCTGTGTTTGTGGCCACCTGCTGTGTGTGTGTGTGTGTTTGTGTGTACACACACACCTGCTGGACACTTTCTGCTCTGCCACAGCAGAGTCAGATACAAATACACGTTAATGCTGTGAGTACATGGGTTATATACTCTAACTGGTCACTTTATTAGGTACAGGGAAAACCTGAAACAGTGGCACCAACAACCATGTCATATATAAAAGTAATATATGTAAGAAGTGGGTTATAATACGACATGAAATTCTTTGGTTTGATGTTTGGCCACCAACCGTCACCCAAGCAATAAAGTAGGATGTCGCTGTTTGACACCCAGGCTTTTCCATTATACAGTTCTAGCACTACTCAACTCGGCTCTACTCATTTTTTGCTTCCCCATTCATAATAGAACCTGGTAGGGTTTTTTTTAGTACCTGCTCTGACAAGTTTCAAAGCGAGCTGAGCCGATACTAAAATGTGACGTCGACAGACTGACGGCCACAGATTGGGCAAGTGACCAATGCCGAGCTGTAGATCAGTTAAAAAAGTCTTAAGAATCACAGAAAACATGTGTTAATCTCCAACATTCAGCTAAGGAAATGTTTAATAGCTCCATATTTAACAGGGGAGTCTGGTGTCTTGGTCATTAAATCCAGCTTTTTTCAACTGAGGCTCGTCGCCAAGGTGAAGTTTTAGAGACTCTGATCCATGTCTTTCCATCTCGGCTGGATTATTGTAATTCCCTGTATGTTGGTTTAGACCAGTCGTCTGTCCAGCGACTCCAGAACACTGCCTTTTGACAGTAAAAAAGAAAAAAGAAAAGAGACTACATCACACACTCCTCCCTCTACTGGATTCCTACTTGTTTTAGGATTGCTTTTAAAATGTTATTGTTGGTTTTTAAAGCTCTAGCTAGGTCTAGTAACAGGTTGGTTTTAGATGAAGTCCCGAAACAAGTTATCCATGGATATTAGATCTGCCTCCACCGCTGAACATTATAAATCACTTTTAAAGACCCACCTCTTCTCTTTGGCCTTCACTCCAGGATAAGAATAGTCAACCCTTCTTCCCCGCTCTGATTTGAAACACATCAGGTCATCTTGACCATTGTCTACAAGTCTAAAATACAGTGATCTGCTGTCATGTGACTAACAACAGTTGCATCTGGTGTTGAGTCCAGTTTATTTGCTAACTGGCAGCAGTCCAGGTCCATTTACTCCATGTTGTTCTTCTCTTCCTCTGTCATTTCTGACAATTCTGCACATGCAGTATGTACATGAACCATATCTGTTTTGCATACATCCTTCACCCGCGAGTCCCAGGCTGAAGAACCGCTTTACCTTTTCCAAGTTCACTCCAGCAGCATTCAAACTTTTGCATTTTTATTCTCCAAAATACAACAAAGGGCTCGCAGTGTTTCAAACACAGTGCTTGTCAGACTGTCTGAACGCGCTCTCTGAACCTTTTCCCATGTTGGACTAGATTGGGGGATTGTTGCCAATTTTTTGTGTGTGCAAATTTCAGGATGCAAAAAAAACAAATTGCACACAGTTTCCACAACGGTTGACCGGACGTGTGAAGGTCTCGCAAGTTCTCTGCTTTCCACTTCTTGCGTGGACTTTTCCACTGTGCTCAGTCGAATACCTTTGAGAGGAGACCCTGTGAAAGTGTGCACCTCTACCCCGTTAGAACGCTGTAATGATGCAGTCCGAGACAGAGCTTTGGCAGACTCATGGCCGAGCCTTCCGCCACGGCCGTTCACTGGAGCTTTTACACACTTTTGCCTCAAGACGATGGTTTGCTCGACACACGTTACAACCTAGTTCACTCGAACCATATCGTGGACCTTTGGACTCGCGCTGTCAGTGGATCTGTGTTTGTAAGTCCAATTCTATGAAGAAGTTTTTTCATGTTTTAACGCTCAAACTTTTTTTATTTTATTCATGTTGAATATGTATAAACACAACAAAACAGAGTGGAGTGCAAAATAAAAACAGGGAAACCACACTGGGGAGGATTTCAATCTGAGAATTTGTTCTTATAATGTTGTAAAAAACTTGTTCTTACAAACAAAAGCAGTGTCAGAACCCAGTGGTGTTTTTGTTTTTTTGGCATATTACACTCCGTGTAGTAACACAAAAGTCAGTTTAATTTCTCAGTTTCAACATTAAGAACATTAATTAAGACTCACTGGTGGAACCAGTGAGATTTGAAGTTCCAAAAGACCAGATTTTCATCATGTCCTCACATTGTTCCTGACCTGAGTCCTGCTTTTTATGCTCTCTCTCTTCTGCAGAGTCATTTTTCATGAGCCAGTCACACGCTCTGGTCACTGCTTCTGCTTTATCATTTTTTTTTTTTACTGGTTGGTACTGTAAATGTAAAGTGCAGGTGTTGCAGGAGTGAAGACAGTAGCACACAGGACTGGGTCAGGGTCTGCAAAGTCTCTTTTTTTAAAAAGGCTTGTTTTTAACCTACTTTGGTACAAGATACATGTGATTTCCAAACTCAGGCAACATATGTGGCTTCAGGAGTCGAAGGGACAAAGTTCATGTTCATGTGTCTTTAAAAACATTATTTCCAGCTTTAGTTTTCAAAGGATGACCCTGTTCAGACCAAATTAATATCTGTCCTCGGTCTGAATGAACCCATGGTGTCCTGAATGAGGATCTGAGGCCAAATCTATACCATAACATATTAAAAAATGAACCCGGCTAGCATCTTCTGACACACTACAGTTTAAAAGACAATAAAAAAACACTGACAAAACATGTGATTTATTTTGCCTAATAGTTCAAATGTTCATGTTACAGCAGCAGGAGTAGAGCTTTGACTGAATTAGCTACTCCTGACTCCTTTGTTTTTCACTTTCTAATGGTCACTCACGACATGGATACGGAGACTTAAGGCCTATTAAGACAGGATTAGTTTTACGTCCGAATGTGTGGACGATCTCCAGTTTCCAAGTAGTTTTCCTTGGATTTTTAAGCATGAATGCGCTTTATTAATGTGTGTCTGCACTTGTGTGATATCAAGAAGCATCGTAGCACGCACATGGCAACAGAAGGTGATGGCGGTGCTTAAATTGAGGGCCACTCAAGGCAAAGTGAATGTATTTGTGTGTTGGCTAAAGCGTCCAGGGGGGGCGGTGGTGGCACCAGTGCCAGTTTGGGGATCACCTGGTCACTGGGTAGGGTGAGCAAACATGTGCCTTGCCTTGGGGTCACCCTAGAGTGCATGGAGCTGGTTGTCCGGCGGCTCCCCGATGGATTCCAGTAAAGGCCAGGCAGGATGATGTTCAAACGAGGTTGGCAGAGCAGGATCACAAAATAATTTTTCCTGTAGCTTGGTATGGCAATGTTTTGTTTTCATGTCTGTGGAGACATTCCCGCACTGCACACAGAACGACGTGAACGACGTGAGGTGGAGAGACGACTGCATGCATGCATGAGTCACCAGGGGGCGATAGACGTCCCAGACTGGTCGTGCTGACGGTACGTCTGCTTTACAGTGGAGTTCATGCACGAGAGAGTACAGATGGGTATGAGTATAGAGGATCACTGTGCTGTATGGAAAACAGGGGGATGAGGTGAATGAGAGAAAAGGGGAAGGGAGAAGAAAGGCGGTGGAGTGAATAGGAGAGACGGGGAGTCTTTAATTGCTTGGAGGGAGCATGACAATTGAAAGGAGAGCAGAGGGAGGAAAATCTCCAGGAGTATTGATCAGTCCGGCTCTTCCATTTCGGTTGCAACCCAACCCCCTTCTGCTTCTCCCCTTCACCCAATTTGCACCCGTAATTTAAATTGGAGTGTGTTTGTGTTTGTACACGTGTGTGTGTGTGTGTGTGCTGAGGTCATTCTGTACAGTGTTTGTCCTTCACTGTGTGCCTACATCTCTTTTGTATTCATTTACCTGTTAATGTGCTTGTCTATCACACGTCAATGCAGAGGAACCTCAGGGTTTTTTTTGGCCAGAAATTGTGCAGTGGACTGAGTGGACAGTGACTGACAGTGTGTGCGTGTGTGTGTGTGTGTGTGACAAAGTCAATGCAAAGACGGTGAAAGTATTGATATTGTGCTTTCCTTGGTTTGCTGATCACTCAAAGCGCTTTACACTGCAGTTGCTCCCATTCACTCATACATTTATACATCTATATGCAGCGTCTTCTCTGTGCGACCCATTCACCCATTCATCAGGAGTGACTCTGGATCCGACTACGTCTACCCAACTTGTGGTTGGAAGCCAAGATACCAACATATGTACAGTCGCCCCATGTAAAGCCAGTTCTATTACGCATAAATATGTAAACAATTACACAGATCTGATCTTTTAAGGTGTCCCCTGTTTGCTTACGTGGCCTCTAAGTGTTTTTGCCTCATTTTTACAATTCCTGTTTGACCTCTTTAATGAATTCAAGCGTTGTTTTATCAAAACGTCCCCAGTCTTGAGATAGAAAATCTTAAAAAAACATAAGATTTGAGTCATTTGAGTTGAAATAGATGACAGTTGCTCAATTCGAGATAGTAAGACTGTGCCAAAAAGGAAGAGGGTGAGGGATTTGGACAAGATGGTGGACGCTCTGTTATGAACCACTGGCCATCTCCAGAATCCACTGCATCAGTTTAAGAACAGGTCGTAATGATCCAGTGACCACAGTTGCCAGGGTAACACTGACGTACAAACACATATTTGAGCCATGTTTAAAATGTTAGAACCACAATATGAATCTTGTTAAAAACAACTGTGTGTGTGTGTGTGTGTGTGTGTTTGTGTAGAATCACATGTGTGAAGAGTGTGTCCGTTCTTTTGTGTGTTATCTGCAGCAGGTGACGGGCATGTTGGTGATGGTGGTGGATGAGGGAGGGGGGTTGGGGAGTCCGTCCTGATCGATCGATCTCTTCTTTTGGACTGACCCTGCACCTCCTCCTGCGCTTCCTCCTGGTCCTAATTAGACACTCCTCATCATTGGACCAGAACACACACACAGATTCACACAGCTGGTCTTTTAAGGACTCTGCATTGACTTCAGTTCATATGAAAACAAAGCATTGTCCTTAACCTTAACTATAACCAGTTAATACCTAATGCTAACCATAACTTAACCACAATTCAAATCGAACCAGTTCCTCAGAGACGAGGCTCTGAGGACTACTTGTGTTATAACAAATACAAGAACACACACACACTGTCTCAGTTGGTGGTTGGGGAGGGTCACAGTCAAGGGCTGTGACCTTTCACCTCAGTCTCAGTCCCAGACTGAATCAATTCCTAACCAGACACCCCCTCCTTCCCCAAACACAGTGACCACAGAGCTGCTGGATCTGCAAACAATAGCAGGAGCTACCTGCACCTGACAGGACCGTGTGTCTCTGTGTGTGTCTCTGTGTCTCCGTGTGTGTCTCTGTGTCTCTTTGTGTGTCTCTACATGTTACAGAGAGACACAGTCGTAGAGACAAGGTGAAAAGAGAGGGTGCCTGTTTTAAACCATTAGCCCGCTGGTTTAAACAAGCCTTTTACCAACGTAAAAAGTGTTTAATTGACATTTCACTACTAAAGGACTCATCTGGGTTTTTATTCGCTTTGGCTTCAAGTGTTATCTGTGCGACGGGTTAGTGCGAATTAGTGCGGGCTAATTTCTTCTTCGTGTGATCCTT
Organism: Solea senegalensis; assembly: GCF_019176455.1. Classification (NCBI taxonomy): domain Eukaryota; kingdom Metazoa; phylum Chordata; class Actinopteri; order Pleuronectiformes; family Soleidae; genus Solea; species Solea senegalensis. Next base: position 382,998 of record NC_058035.1, on the reverse strand, counting down.
TGTCTGCCAGTGCAACACTATCTACCAGGAAGTTAGCATAGTGATTAGCATTAATGTTTGTAGCAATCCTTTATGTTCTGGAAATTGGAACACGGCTCTACATTATCAAAACAATTAATTATAGATTACACTGTAACAGTATAACTAGCCTGCTAGCTAGGTATCTATAGATAGATAGATGGCTAGCTACTTAGCTGTCTTTAGATAACTAGCTAGCATGTCTAAGTCCGATTTTAACCAAACTTGGTACACTTGTTGCTCTCATGATTCCATACAAATTCCTCATGAAAATGTGGAGTAATCTCGACATACTCACCAAATTTCGTCTTGATCTGACGACTTTTGTCTTCTGAGCCCTAGGGCTACTAATGGGTTCGTGCCCTATGCCACTATCACATTGTTCACCGACCTGACCTCCGTGCCAAATTAAACCCCCTCAAAAATGACCAGGAAACCACAGATATTATAATAATTTAAAGAATAACAATATTGAACATGTAGTGCAAGTTATGATTGAATACTAGAGCAACTGGTTAAATCCTGGTTCACAATCTTGGATCCCAGTATGTTTCTTCTAAGATGGTTTATTTGTTCGCCTCTGAGTTGGTTTATATTTGTTAAATTCCGTTCAGCCATTATAGAGCAATCTTTGTCGGCCACAAATCCAGAGAGCGCAGCTTCTTGAAAAAGAAGAAGTGGAAACACAAACATACAAATGAAAACATCATTGATTTAATAAACTCAGCATGTGTCGACAGTCTGCACAAGTTGACCGAGCAGACAAATCTTTCCAGGACGGTGTGGGAGGTTGTTATATAACCGTGTAGAAAACTCTCAGTGAAGAATGTTTCACCCTGACTTAAGAAGGTGCTGAAATACTGAAAACTATGTCATCTGTCTGGTTTCTTAAGAATCTCAGGAGAGATTTAACGTCCTGTGATGATTTAAATGCCCACACGCTTCCACAGACTGTCCCATTTTAAGCACAAAAACAGATCTGGGGGAAAAAACTGAGTTAGTTTTTTCATATGTATATATACACATATATATATATATATACATATATCATTTTTCTGTTTATATCGCTACAAAACCCTTGGTGCACATTGACCCTGTAACTTTTAAACACTTGGAGCCTTGGTTCAAATCTAACTTCAGTGTTAGTTTTAAACATTTATACACTTTAAAACCCAGAGGACAGAGTGATTTTTTTGTCGGGGTATGTGAATAACAGATAACAATAATATTTCATGTTATAAATAAGCAGCAGCTGTTGACAGCAAAGAAGATCTAGGACTTTTCCTTAAAACCAATGTTGTGGACATATTTCCCACCCACTTTGCACAGTTAGGCCAATCAGGAATCAAGAATATACTGAATAGCCATCAGGGGGCGACTCATTTAACTTATAACGTCAATAAACATTTTCCTGACGAGTGACAGGTCTCAATAGCTACTTTCAGGTAAAACACGTATAAGCTGGACACCAGTGTGGTGTGATTGACAGCTGGTATTGTCCAATAGGAGCCTGGTTACAGGTGACATCTACGAATTTCTAGTCGCAAAACATCAACATAGTTGAAGTTCAGATTCCTATGGGTGACATCATGACCTATTTTCTCTGCATGCCCAGTAACACAGACAATGAAAGTTAGGTTCCACCACATTGGCAGTGTCTTTATCTGTAAGATTTCTTAACTTTCTAGTGCTTACAAGACTTCATACGGCGATATTTTTGTCTTCGACGATGGTCCTCGTGTCAGATTATCAATCACATTGGCACAGATTATTGCCGTGTCTTGTTGTCTCCTTGTCCTGCCAACCAATTGGGGAGGTGGGGCAAGTTGTCAATCTTGGCTACCAAAGCGTTGTGGGTGACTTTGTCGTGGTCGGCCCTTGATGAGACGTCAAACAGGCAGACGTACTTGGGGTCGTTGTTTGGGGTCACTGTTCCACCAGTTGTTCCACTGTCTTTGCCATGTTCATGTCTGTATGGTACGCCGCGTCAGAGCAGTCTGTTATTCTATTAGTTAACGTCCAGGAGCATGTCGTAGGAGATGTCAGACTGGATTTGAGGAGCATCCCAAAGCACCAAATCTCTGTTGATCATTCCCAACGTTCATAATCATGTGAAAATCGGCCCGAGTTTGTGTAGTCTGATCCCGTCATAAGACCTGAGACCAAGACTTCTAGGGATTGAGAAAGACTTAAGACAAGGAACAAGGCAGGACACGTAGTACATGTAATGGACTATCTTGGTCTCAGTACAAGTCTTGGTCATTTTATTGTGGCTTTGACCAAACCACTAACACTTTCCCAACCCATTTCACTATAAAAGCACTCTAACATTTGTGTTGACCAAACCCTTCCCCCCTTTTCTTTTTTCTTAGCGCGGCTTGTTGTGAAATATTGGGAGTTTGCTTCTATCGGCATAAACTCAAAGTGTACGTTATTTATAGCCGTTTTCCTTGTGTGAAACACAGCAGCAGAAACACTCCACCCCCCTCACCCCGTGTGAAAAGTGGACACGTGCAAGACGCAGCGGTTTCATGCCACATAGCGTCGTAATGTTCGCCTCGACACTGACGACAACAAAGAGAGATTTATACCAGCGGGAGAAAAGTCCTGTTCCACACTGAGCAGCTTTCAGCAGCCTCTTTTAAACACTTGGTCCCTGTGAAACCATCCAGTACCTGACCGCCCTGCTCCAACTGTTTATTTGACTAGCTGCTGAGGGCACCGCTATGATGTGTGTCTGTGTGTGTGTGTGTGTGTGGACACCTGCTTCCATTGTGCGTAAGCCTTGATAAGTTTATACATGTGCACTCGGGCGCGTGTGTGTTTTCTCAGTGGCATTAGGTCTTACTTCCTTCCTTCCTGTTCAAGGGGACCTGGTTCCTTTACCCACCAACGCTTCTCCCCACTGGGACGCGTGTGTGTGTGTCTTTAATAAGCCAATTGTCAAACAAACCTATCTTTGCGAGGACATTTCGGCTGCTCCACGCAAATTGAACGGGCTTTTTGAGGACTAAGACTCTTTAGGGTTAGGTTTAGGCATTTAGTAGTGATGGTTAAGGGTAAAGGCCTTGGTATACTTCCGTGCAGTGTATCATGGGCATGATGCGATTTGTTCAAGCAGAAAAAAATTCACCCGACCCTCGAAACGGCTGACACCCCAACAGGTCCCTCGTGTCCGAGGGAGCTGTAGCATCGTTCTCTTCTTCTTTGGTTGGAATGCGTCCTATTCCCTGCGTCCAGATTTGTACCGCCACCCAATGGTGAAGTCAGATACTACAGGACCCTGACGTGCGCGTATAGCGGGGCCTGCGATATGCGTTGTGTGGAATCATACCAGGGCCTTAAGGGTAAGTGGCTAGGGAATGTATTATGTCTATGAGTGTCCACACAAAGAACGCAAAACCAGCATGTGTGTGTTTGACACTCGGCTGAGCAGGGTGGTCCTGAAGGGACTGGTCTATCGGTCTAGGTTCTGTTTCTCAGAAACACACACACACACACCTGGACCATGTCACAAGCCCAAATATAACCCAAACCATGTGATATGTAAACACACTGGCTGACCCACTCTCTCCATCACAGCTGTCCTCCCTTCCTTTCCTCCCTCCCTCCCTCCCTTCCTTCCTTTCTTTCCTTTTGTCTTCGTCTTCATCGCCTCTTGTTTGTTTCATCCTTTGTCATTTTTTTTGTGTGTGTGTTTTTTTTTTCCCTTTCACCCTCTTCTCAGTTACTGAATGATAAAGTTACTTTCCTCTCGCAGGCACGGACAATAACGAAGACAATCAACACACACACCCACACTCTCCCCAACACACACACACACCTGGAGTGGTGAATTTAGTTTGTGTTCTCGGAAACACAGGGATGGTTTTCAATATTGCATCATTGGGATGCGGCGCGGCTGCGTGTCCGGGGTCAGAGCGCTATCATGTTGCCAATCAGCGCGGCAGCTCAGAGCCACTCATCAGCTTTTGATTGCATTTAGAATGGCTAATTAAATAAAATATGACATTATGTAAATGTCTGTGTCTCTGCCATATGGCCCCAGGCACTGCCCACCCCCACCCGCCACCTCCACCTCCAGCACACCAGGGGCATCAAAGTGAACGCACACCGTGTGTGTGTGTGTGTTTTTGTGGTGGTGGTGAGCTGACCGCCAGCACACCTGCTTATTTTAGACGGTGTATTATGAGTTTACCTTCATGTTTTCTTTCTCATTTCTCTCAGTCAAACTCTTTCATTCGCGGTAATTTGAAGCCAAATAGAAGCCCGCGGTGCGTTTGTTTAGTGTGTCCAACAAGTCTGGAGTGCAGGCCTTTAGTAAACTGTGGTCGGGGTTTTTATGACTTTTTTTTCTCCATCTGGCACAGAATCACGTCGACGGCATTAGAGGATTTCTGCAATGAAATCTGTGCCTCCGCAAAAGGGATTTGGTCTGTTGTGTCATTGGTTAAAAGGTCCCACATGGAACCATCGGCTTTACTAAGACGTCAGGAAAAGAGATCTTACCTTTGGAAATAGAATAGTGACGCTGTGATGAGCTGCACTGAGTCGTCGGGTTAATACACAGCCAGCGTTACAACACCTGACCAAAAAACGGATTTTCATCTTTAAAACGGGCAGTTTTATGTGATCAGATACACAGACAGACAGATACATATGTGGCTAGCTAAGACGGATAGATAGATGCTAGCTAGCTAGCTAGCGTAGATGTGTATAATAGTATAATTATAATAAAGTGTTGGATAAAACAGTAGAACAGACCAAATCAACAACAATGTGTTCTGTAAATAAGAACGTCATCATGCAGAGAAAATATCAGACATCATAAGAAAGTTAATTAAAGTGTCCACTTGAATGTAAACTTGCACTTTTATACCCTAAGAAAGTCTTTTACTTGACTGGATTCAGGGTCTAGACTCGACTTGTGATCACAGGTGCAGTAACACGACCACATTGTGTCATGCTGGCGTTCAGCTTTACAATGTGCACCTTCAACAACATCGGCTAACTGACTCTGCTAATCATAATAATAACAATCATATCTCAGAGTATAGACCTCCACCAAGACTTAGACACAAATGTTCACATTCTGATCCACTGGATCCAGAAGGACTGTCTTGATCTTTGTAGAACGTTACTTGCTTATACCATATTACATAAACATGACAAAAGTGCATCCTGATCTGTGAAGACGTCACTAAGATATCAACATTTAAACTTGTTTAATGCAAATCCGTAATCTGGATCAGATCTGGATGAAACTTAGTTTCATGATGGAGTGTGTGATCCTGCAAACACACACCAAATTTCATTCAAATAAGACACAGATTTTCTGAAATAGATTTTCTTATAGAGGTTTGCCCATTATAATAGATACCAATTTCTTGAAAAGGGTCCAATTCATCAGTGCGTAGATTCTTACCAAAATTAAATGTAAACATACTTGGGTGATCAAAATAATCTGACTAATCTGTAAAAAAACTGTAGAAAGGAAGTTGTTGAAATTGACAGATGAAGCCACGTTGATGAAAACAAAAGGTAAAAATTGACACATTTGGTTGTTTAGCCCTAAAACTAATGCACATATTGTTAATATTATTCATATCATTATTATTATTATTATTATTATTATTATTATTATTATTATTATTATTATTATTATGTTATTACAGATCACCACAGTTCCCTCAGCGTTTTCCTCCCTCACTGCACAGCTGCTGCTGCTGCTGACAGTGAAAACCAGGGAAACTCCTCCTCCCTTTGTGACACACACACTCTCACCCCCTGATCCTCTCACCCCAACAACAGGTGAGAGACGTGGATCACTTTTACTCCTGAAGCTGTGGGGAACAAAAAGTGAAGTGTGACACCAGACTGTGTGTGTGTGTGTGTGTTCAAAAGCCGCGATTCCCTGATAGTTTGCAGGTTTTCGACAACTCTCACTTTGCCAGTGTGTGTGTGTGTGTGTGTGTGTGTGTGTGTGTCCAGGGGGTTGCTGCCTGTCTTGGTGATAAGGCATATGGAGCAGACCCAGTGTTACCAGGCCAGTCACACATTCAGATAAGAGCAGATAACATTCACTGGGAAAACTGCTGCGGGCCAAACACAGCACTGTACACTGTACACTGTGTGTGTGTGTGAACATATAGGCCTATAAGCTGTATACATCTGTACCGGAGTGTCTGGGAGTAATCTGTCGCACGCGTTTGTGAGCGTGACTTTTCTACAGAAGATTATGAGGGGGTTATTATTGTAAAAAAAATTTTTTTTTAAAGAAGTGCCTCATGTTTGCCGTTCACTCTGCTGCTGGTTCACAAAGACAAGACTCCGCTGTCGTCCAGTCGCTTTTCTTCGCGACTCTTACACGACGCGGACGACCTTCCACGTTGTATTTTCACATTCTTAAAGTCCACAGCTGCACAGTGGAGCCGCAGCTTCGAAAAAGTGATGACGGAGGTTGTTTCTGTGCCTTGCTCAGGGGCAGAATTTACACATGGCTTTATTTATTTATTAATTTATTAATATTCTTTTTCTTTTCCTCAGCCCATTATTGGCCTCGACTCGGTAACAGAAAACTGCTCTGAAGTGGAAAACAGATTACTGGACCGTTAGAGAGAAAAACTGTGTCGGGGAAAATAAAAACGTATTTGCCTGTAATTGTTTGTAACAGAAGCCGTTTCCAACTACTGTCACTGACCAAGTCTGCTGCTGGAATAAGCTTCAGTTCAAGGAAATTCTTCTTCTTTTGTTGCCTTAAAAGAAAAAATAATCTACGTTTAAGAAAGATTATCTATCGTTTTGTCTTCATTTGAAATTACAGTTTACTTTACCAGTAACAAGCTTCATGCATTTACTACTGCTGTGTTATAAGGATTATAAGGTATAAATTCCTAAAAGCAGCTTAATCAAGTAAAGAAAATCTCATTTTAAGTTAATTTCTTACATGACAGATCTCATTTGCTTGGTTCAACTTTCTAAAAACTTGGCTGTTTTAATCTAATTTTAAGGCACATTACAGTCTGAAAGTGGCTGTAGATTTATAGGATAGATTTAAGTATTGCAGCCAAGTAGAATTAGTTTACCCCCTGTTGTCAGATTATTTTTCTTGAAACAATTTAAGAATACTTGGCTTATTTCAAGTTGTGCTGTTTTTGCAGTGAAAGCTCAAGACCACTGTGACCGCACAATTTTTTATGTTATTACATTATATAAGAGACAACAGACAACCTTCTGATTTTAGTGGTTTTTATTTGTTCCCTGTTGTGAAGACTGAAGTAGCAAAATGACACAGATACTTCAGATTGGGCATAAATCTCGATTTGGATGCAGATGAACTTCTATGATGTTTATCCTCTTAAATACTGTATTTAATTACATTTAAGCAGCAAAAACGTTGGTCAGACAAACAACTCATCAAATAATCAAGAAAATAACTGCTGCCACTGTCTTCTCCTCTGGTTGTCTTCTTTACCTCCCTCTCATTTTTTTTTTTTAAAACAACTCCCTTTCACTTTTTTTCCTTCACGTAACCCAAACGTTCGTTCGCTCTCTCTCTCTCCACAACGACCAGACCGCAGAAGAGCCTGCTGCAAAGCCAGAGAAAGAGAAAGAAGAAGGGTTGTGGTTGGCACACATACGCCTGGAGGGGCCCAGGCCTGTCAGCTCTGCAGCCCCACATCTGGAGCCTCCCGCTGGGCCAGTAGCCTCCCTCCAGCCCCTTCTCCTCCTCCACCACCACAGCCACCGCTCCCCAGAGAGCACCGAGCACACTCTACTGTATATAACACACACATACACACACACACACTGTGTGTATGCACATACCTGTATGTAAATCCACATTCACTTTTCACACACACACAGAAACACACACAGTTTATAGGCACAGACGTTAAACTCTAAAACATTATGCTAATCTACGGCCAGCGGCAGTGGATGACACTCTGCTCGGCCTCCTGCCAAAGTCTCTCACATTTTTAGAAGATGAACCAGGAGGAAGGACAGAGAGAGAAAGAAACACAGACTCTCACTCACTTCCCAACAGATAAACTCCAAAAACCATCAGACGCGTCATGTCCTGCATTAGTTAGACATCTGTTTGTAGCAGAGAATCACAAACAGCCGTAATCGGCTCATGATTTGTGCTTGATGGATGAAATACACCAGTATAATTATTCAAAGATTGAATCCAGTGACCAATTTGTGTGTTTGTCATCACCGCGGTGTCAGGTCGCAGTGACTCACACTGACAAGCAGCGTGAAGAGTCACACAAAATGAAGTCGATGGATGGCAAAAGGACTTTGGAGTGGATTAAAACGTGACGGAGCGGTGGTATATGATGTTCTCACGATGCCTGAAATTTCCAGGCTAATTTCATTTTAACAAAACAACCTAGGATGAATCACCGAAACAAACTTTCACCAGAAATAATCAAACAAGGGAACAAGGGGGGAGGAAACCATGCTGTTAATGCCGAGGCCATGAGTCTGTGACGAAGGGCTGGACGTTTAAATGTGGGGGGAGTGGCTAAACCAACCTTGTTCCAACCTCCACCTCCAAACCTCAGGAGGGGGAAAATGTCGACGTTATCCTTTCCATGAACTCTCCAATAGTTTCCACACCTTTGTTGGACATTTGGTGCAGGCTCACATTCCCAAAGGCTAATAGAAAACACACTATACATTCTAAACAAATGTCATGTGATCAGAAATGCCAAATGGGACGGTCCAGTTTGGTAGGTATTTCCATGAGGAATAGTATACCAAAAATAACCAGCCCCAACAGTTCCATTCTTTGGCAGCCTTCCCTTAAGCGATGTCTTCTTGAGAAACAGCCAAAAAAGAGCTGCTGGACGTCTTCCTTTGCTCAGTGCCATCTTTCGTTGTCATCGCACCGGTACAAAGTCATGCTACCTAAGCACCTCCCAAATAAAAGGTACTGTTCTAGCCTGACCCAGGACTTTACTGTACTGTACCAAAATGGACCATACCATGCTGCTCGCCAACTTCTGCTTCTTCACCAGAAGAAGTTGTTGTGGTCAAACCCGGGTTCCTTTCCATTCACACATTCACACGCCTATCGTGACAGTGTGAATGAAAAGCAGCGACTTCCAGCTAAAAAAGAAGGAGCCGCAGAGCGATGCTAACTCATTGCCAGTCAGTGTGGCGTTGTGTGATGATAATAAGGATAACTTCCTCCAGGATAATGGAGCCCGAGCATATTCAGGCCTGTGTGCGCTCTTGTCCCCGAGGACGGTCCTGTCTGCTGTGAATATTCTGCATTTAAATGGTCCATTAGAAGCCAAACAAACACAGACAGACCTCCATACTAATGACCGACGGGGTCCAGGGGTTAGACAGGACACCCGCCATGTCTCTGCATGTGTGTGTGAGAGAGTGTGACTGCGTGGGAGTGATGCCGATAGTGTGTGTGTGTGTGTGTGAGTGTGTAGTAGAGGTAATATGGGATGGTGGACCGGGAGGCTGATTGTGAATGACATGGGTCAGGAGGGTATGGTGGGGGTGATGGAGAGGATGGGCTTTCTGGCCAGAGGGTATCCTGCTCTCAGTCCCACCGGGTGGCCATTTGCATGTCTGTCCAATTTGTGTGTGTGTGTGTGTGTGTGTTTGCATGCTTTCACATTAGCCATCTTCTGAATAATATCTTTCCCGGCTTGCATGAATTTGCGTGTGCTTATGTGCTGTGTTCATATTGCCTGTCATATTGTCATGAGCTCAAGTTCATGTCCACAGTCACTCCAGTGCATGTGTGTGTGTGTTGCAGAGTTATTCTAATAAGGAGAGGGCCAGTAGTGGGCCTCAGGCCTGGTCACCCCTTTTGCTCATTACCATTATTAATATTTGAGGAGTCGCCTGCGCCGGGCGGACAGATGCCCTCTTCTCTCAGCAGCTCAGCGTCTCATGAAATGTGACAGTGCAATGATGTCCTCAAAACCCTTCTCTGGTCATCATCATCTGAGAGACTGGTCACAGATATGTGTGTTAATGTTTCCTTTTGACTTAATAATAACGCTTAACTAACTTTATTCCCACATATTTGACCAAAAAATTGTGTTTTGAAGTCCCCAAGTGACAGAGACTGGTTTTAGCTGCGCTGTGTTGCGGCGGGCTACGTTAACGACGTAGCGAATTACGTCAAGTGCGAAGTTCTCTTTGTGTTCACATCATGGCAGCTGCCTCTGCAACAGGTGAAGTTTATTTACTGCATTGTTGACAGAGTTGATAGTGTGTTGTGTGTGACAACTTAAAGTTTAGCCACTTAGCTCATCTCTCACGGCACTTCATGCTAGCTTCTAGCTAACCTGTGTCGTGCTGTCACATTGTTATAGTGACTCTATATTTTTGTCTTTAACCCTTTACCGTAACTATGCGATGCAAAGTTCCAAAGGTTTTTGAAGGTTGAGAAATTGCATGTCAAAGACAACATGTGTTTTTTTTTTACGGTAATTTTACTTGCGCTGTTGCAAGAAGCTGGAAAATCTTTGTCACCAGAGGAGAGAGTTAGAAAAAACACCTGTACATACAGTAGTTTTCCATTTTTTTTTTGTTTCCATTTGTTTGATGTTTTTCATAATTGTTAATACACTATTTTAACATGCAGGCAATTGCAAATAACTGCTAGTTATTGAAGGTTTTCTGGAAAAATGAGCAAAAGCATTTTGAGATTTAGGTGTTAAAGGGTTATTTCCTCTGGACATATTCCTCATTTTTTTTCTATAGCATATATGTTAAATATTCACTTTATATACATGTATATATATGTATATATATATATATATATATATACATACATACACACACAGGTATATATACATATATTTATATATATATATATATATACATATATGTACACACACATTTATATATACATACATATATATACTGTATATATATGTATTTGCTTCACAAGCTATTATATTGCTGTTAGTTTTAAGCCCTTATTTATATTTTCATTAATATTTATAATGCAGAATCTCTGTTTGCCGTGCCGCCTGTGTTGACCTATTTTAAGACCAGTAAAGGGGCTGTGCTAAAGTCCTCACAAGAGCCGTGTCATGGTCAATAATTCTCCATCAAGCTACTTCAGGTATTACTTCCCAACGGATTGTTTGTGCAGTTTGGGCTTTAGAGGTCCAGTGTGGAACATTTGGGAGGTTTTTATTAGCAGGAATTGATAAACTACCTTTAAAATTGTGTTTATTTGCTTTTGTGGCCTTTTAAATGTACTTCAGGGAAGGGCCTTTGCTTCACGGAGGACACCACGTTGTTTGTACAGTAGCTCGAACAGACAGAACCAGACAAATCCTGCAGTCTTTGATTCACTGAAAACCTTTCTGGTATCTGAACGCCACCGTAGTCCCCTGACGTACTTCTACAATCTCATCTTCAGGAAAACCTGATCGCAACATGAATGTGGAGACTCCCTCTTCCCAACTCCCAAAAAAACACCAAAAATACTCTTAAACAAACCATTTTAAAGGTTTATCTCAAAACAAGTTCAAAGTGTCTGCTGGCTGTGAGTGGTTCAAGGAAGTCCACTGCCGGTGTGATCCGGCCTCTTATAACGGAACCTGCTGTGCAGGACCAATCAGCTCCCAGGATCCACCTGGACACACTTAATCATGATTAAATCAAACAAGCACACCTGAAACCCTCTTGCTACTGATCTGTCTTCACAACAATGACCAAACAATGACACCACCTGGAATCTTCATGTCCATGTTTAACCAGAACAAATGTGTTTTCTTCTGGAATGGACAGATTTTCAAGGTACAGTCAGGGTGAGGAGTTTCCTGTTGCAGTAGCTTAGCTTTGCATCCTAGAAAGAGTCATAGGTGCAGAAGAAGTCTGGAAGAGTCTGGAAATGTTTTAGGATTTCTCCCTAAGGAGGAGCTGGACAGTGTTGCTAGGGAAACGTAAGGATGGATAACCTGCTTTTCTGACGTCCTCAAAAGTCCAAACACACCACTCATATGTACTGAGCGTTTTTTTGCGGATTCTTACAGATTTTATTCTATATTTCTGAGAGATACCCAGCCTGTGGAGTTCATATCAAACATTATAATTCTGTACGGGATGTGAAGGTGTTGCCATGTTGCCTCCGCGAGGGAGGGAAAGAAGAAGAAGACTCTCCGTGTTGCTCTCTGTGCTTTAACCTACTTCTTTCCACTGAGTCGCTCGCGCAAGAGAAACTTTCTCCACTTACAAACTTTAAAAGAGGTAATCTTTGGAGGCGCAGGAGCCATTAACAATTCAGAGAGGCCCCGATCATATCTTTTTTGAATTGTTGGTTATTCCAAATCCATCTGTCTGACTAGCATTATTATCGCTGCATTATGTATTCTCCATTTCCATTGCTAATCTCCGAGCATCGAGGGAAACGGGAGCCGCGCCGACTCCTCTCGCCGTATTTATAGACCGTGTGAGGAAACAGACAGACGCACGGAGCGACAGAGGGCAGTTGTTTGTGCTATTAATTGCTGGAAACAAAAGCAGCGGCTCTTCAAACAAGCGCTTCACTTCACTGTGACACATTTGCATATTCATATTCACTCCTTCATGTCTCTGCTGTTCACAGCGGGGCGCCGAGGGGTTATTTGTTCGTGAATGCCACCCACCAAAAAATAACCTGGCCGGGGTTAGCGCGAATGCAAACACACCCCCACACACACACACGCGGATGTACAGTATACACATTTTACTGTGAGGATGACAATAAACATGTAGGCGTGGGGGCCGGTAGGAAAATGTCATAAAACCACTGGCCTGACCAAAGAAATTGTGATTCAAAATGTTGTTGCAAACAAAAAAAACACAACACATTGAATTCACTAAAATTTGTGTTTTTTTGGAGGGAAAAAGATGTTTTATTTGTATCTTAAACTAAACAGAATCAGAAGGAAATTAAATCCAATCCAGTTTCTTTATAAAGCAACTTAACAGTCGACCAAAGTGTATTATTGTAGAGGAAATCAGGCTCTCATTTGTGGGACATAATAAATCACTAGGACTGTAATTTGTTGAGCATATTAGCAGTCATCCCTGTACAGCGTCCAAGTCTGAAATCTGACTTTTTTGATGTTAATTTTCTTTTAAAGACACATTTTCCTTTGAGGAAGAAAACAATGCCAGAAAACAGCAGCCAGCCATTGTTCACCATTGTATTGTCTTTCTTTCTTTCTTATACTTTATTAATCTTTCTCTGCATTTAACCCATCATTCTACTGGCAACCTTCCTAGAATCAGGAATGTTATAACTGAGCATCGTCCGGGCGCCCGGGAAGCCATGGGGGTTGGGTGCCTCACTTCAGGGGCTCCCCAGCCCTTTGACCCGGTGGTGACTCGGTCTCGTTGTTTGTTGTTGTCACACCTGTATAACATCATGTTACGCTGCCGTCGGGCACTGCCCACACCCCGTCTACAAGTAAAGGTTCTGTTCTCAGTCTAAGTGCAAGCCTTAGCCAGGGCTTCACCATTCCAAACTGTACCGTACTGTACTATACTGTACCAAACCAAACCCTACCATGATGGAACATGGCACAGGTTGTCCTTTACTTTATTCGTGCTATTTGTATGTTGTTGTTTTTTTGCTTTTGCAGCATTTAAAAGGGAAACAACATTTTTGGAACGCAATTACGACCATAGTTCTGTTTTTAAATAACCGCAATCCTGTCCCGTGATGAAATAACTACAACGAGGCATCGATACCACGTAACACACTCTTCATCAAAGACAAAGGTCCTGGTGTTCTTCCGCGATTTTGGAACCGCGCGCAAAGACCGCGTTGGGTGTGCTCGCGCGAACTTCCGCCCGACGATAGGTGGAGTACAAGCAGAAAAAAAACATTGAGACAACAGAAGAAGCAGTCATCCTTGACCTGGTGACCCTTGAACCCTGCCAGACGGGCCTTTCGCTCGACCCAGACGCGTCCGAGGGAGCTGTAGCATCATTCTCCCGGCGTCCAACTTGTACCGCCACCCGATAATGAAGAGGGATACTGCAGGACCCTGATGCGCGAGTATACCAGGGCCTGAAGTCTGTTTTTTAGAGTTATTGCCGCTGTGTGTAACTTGTGTGTAACCCTAGCCCCGACGTCGCTAACACTTGAGCCTAATTGAGTTGAAAAATAGCGGCACGCCATCTCTTTTACAGTAAAAGGTTGATTTTTTTTGTCTTCAGAGTCTTGATGTTTGGAAGGAGGAACATCAGAAATGAGGTAGAACCTGAGTCTTGGAAAAAGTCTGTGTTTATACCAGACGTGGGTCTCCAGAGGTAAGAGGAACCAGCACACACACACACACACACACACACTGGCACTACAAAAGAGAGGGAAAGTAAGACAGCAAAGTAACAAAACGCAGCAGCAGCAGAAACAAAGCGAGGGCGTGTTATTAATGGAGCGTTGTCGAGCGAGGTGTTTATTTTCGACACGTGTGCTAGTTAACACCAACAAACTCCCTCCGTGTTGTACATGGGGGCCAAAACCGCTCGCTCAGGGACCACACCAAGCCAAAAATAATGATGCCTTTTTTTAGTTAATCGTATATTTATACAATAGAAAAAGGGACGGGGTCTGTGCAGTGTGGAGTCAGCAGCAGCCGCAGCCGCGCACATTAATACTGATGATGATGATGATTTCACACAGAGAGAGAGAGAGAGAGATGAAATGAGATGTGATGAAAGCGTCTTTGTCGCCGTCATTTAGCCATTAGCTCGTCAAGGCCTCGGAAAAAAAAGCCGGTCCGCACTTGAACTGGTAATTTTTGTTCTAATCAAAGGCGGTGATTGAGCAGAGAGTGACCACTTTGTGACAAATTAGAGGGGACACACACACACACACACACACAAAACACACAACACAGGCACTGGCATCTGCGGCGAAATGGGAGCGAGTGTGTGAACTAATGGGAGAAGGTTTTTCCCCTTGATTATAAATCGTTTTGTTGGAGAAGTGAAGTCACTCACCTCGCCGGTGATCTGATGAACGACTGAAGCAATAAGTGAATAATTCCTCTCGGCTGATTCAGAGTTTAAAAACCTCAGTGTGTGTCGCTCTCTCTCTCTCTTCAAGGCCTCAAGGCTTTCACTGTAAAGAAGCTGCAGGACGCTGCGTCGATAGCATTAGTGTAGCAATTAAGGGCAGACACTTAAAGTCGGGAAAACCTCACGTTACACGAGTCCAGAGTTTGATTTCTCCGTCCAAATCTGAGCTGCGAGGAAACCAAACACATTCTAGTTTTTGTGTTTGAACCAATGTGTTGCACCTGAAATGCAATGAAGTATAGATTTAGTGACTTTAGTGTAATTAATATACGCTACCACTTACTAGAGAGCTGCAATGAAACAACTCTTCATGCATATATTATGTTTTATCTTGATGACACAAACAAAGCTGGTGAGTTTTGGGAGTTCCACAGGTTTGTCATTATTATATTATATAATTTGGCTTTACTGATCAATGGTTTACTGGAGGAGACTCTTCTGTGTTAAATACAGAAGTGAAATTAACTATCACTGAATGTTGTGTGAGTGCAAATAGAAGAAATGATTCAAATCAGCTGAATCGAGACAGTGAAGACTCGATTCTTGCATTGTCTTTGCTTTTGATAAGTCATTTTATTTAATTTTGCAGTTCTGTCTGGTTTTTCCTCATTTTAAGACACATTACAGTCGGACAAATAAGTGATTCTCACAGATTTGTTTCCATTTTCCAATAAAACAATACAATGCCAGTAAATGTACAGATATTTTTCCTTTCATTTAATGAATGTTCATGTTATTACTTTGTTATTGTACATCAGAAAAACTGTATTTTAAGAACTTTTACATTTACAGAGATTATCCTGAAAGCTATCTGATTATAATGTGTTTTATTATGTGATTTAATATGAATTTCAACTGTAAAATCTACAAATGTTGTGTCATTTGGTGAAAAATGTGTTTTTCTGGAATCTGTCTGACAACTTTGATGCCAGTGCTTTTACCATTTGTTAGTTGTTGTTTTTTTACATATTTAATATTGTCTATCTGATTACTTTCCTGAAAACAAGGACATTTAAGAGCTGTTCCATTTGGATGAAGGAGGGTTCTGTGTGCTCTGATGTAAAAATTCCACAACAATCAATCAATGAATCTGACTTTCAGGTAAAAAACAATCAACAAACTATTTCATAATGATAACAAAAATATTCAGATATTTTGTCAGGCCTTTTTATTTTATGTTGTACTTTTATTTTGTACATCAAGTTGATTTAAATGGGATTATTTGAAAATAAAGAATCACACTGACCTTGTGAGTCCTCATAGAGACTAAAACCTGGTCCCAAAGAGGCAGAAACGGGTTCATTTGAGAGCTAAGGTGTCCTCAGAAGAGTGGCTGTGTAAACCAGTGTGTGAAGTTTAAACCTTATCGTTGTTTATTTATTCTTAGATTTCCAAACCTTAAACCTAAAGCTCCCTCCGTCTCCCCCCCCTCGCGGCTGGCCACCTGTCAATCTCCCCTCTGCCCCCAGGGCCTCACCAAGTCTGTCCGGGGGTGGATGTGATATTAACAGTATCGCAAGCTTTTTTTCCTCCACCCCTAAGTTGTTTATTTTCATTTTAAGCTGACATTTTAACACGCCACTGTGCGGCGGCGTCTTGTCTGATCCTCTGCCAAAAAGTCTCTCCCCTCACATGGCTGTCAGCTCCAGGCAAAAAAAAATAAAATGTGAGGTTTGACAAAACAGAAGACCATAATGATCGCTGGAATCCGTGTGTGTGTGTGTGTGTGTGTGTGTGTGTGCCTTCAAGGTCATTGTGATTACAAAGTCACAGGAAGTTTCAGGGGTAAAAAAAAAAAAGAGCTATTACAGTTTTCTTTGACTAATGTGGGGTTTTTTTTGGGCGACATGTTTTGATATCCGGTCTCGCGTTCCTCTGTCTTTACACAATTTCATGAAAACAAAATTAAAGAATGCATTTTTCTTCATCTGGAAAAACCCCCAGATTACAAGGTCGGATTATGTAAATGAGACGGCCGTATAGTTCTCACTTCGCCTCGACTTTATAATTGTTTTTAATAAAAAAAAAACAAAAAAAAACAAAACGGCACCACATGTGTGTGTCTTCGCCTCTTTGTTGTGTTTTTTTCCTCGCCGAGGTGAAAACGCTCCCGACGCCAAAGCAGCCGACCACAGTTCGTGACCACGTCGACACCAAATGTCAGATGACTTTCTTCTTGCGGCGTTAAGAGAACATTCTGTTGTGTGTGTGTTTCACGAAGATGTCCGCCACACAGTGAGAGACCACACACACATACACACACACACACACACACACAGCTACTTGTGCCTGAAATGAACTTCAGATGACGTACAGTGCCTGAAGCGTTTCATCACTGAAAAAAGACTTATTTATCAACACTTAAAAGCCCTTAAAATGCCAAAAGGTTACTCATAAAACACAGATTTGCTGCAGCATGTTACACTGTTACACAGCACAGTTCCAATAAACCTGAATTAGGTCTAAAACCCAGTTTCCAGACTTGGGTCGAGCACTCGGAGGAGAACCCTCGATGTTCTGCCTACAGTGGATGGGTTAGTTAAAAAAGTTATTCATCACAGTTCAAGGTTCTCCATCCCCTGAAAACGACCTAAATACGATGCTTGCGCAAACTTTCTGTGAAAAATTCAGCAAAAAAACAACATATATGACGATATTTCACATGATTTCAAAATAAAAGCGTTTGTTAGCGTTTTGCTATTAAGGCCACATGAGGCCAAAGTCTTCCTGAGAATAGAGCTGTCGTGTAGTTTTCACTTGTGTTTGTTGAATCGACGTCTGCACTCTGTCAGTTCTCAGCTGTCGTTTCCTGCGACGTCGACGCAGTGATCGACTGTTTTCCCCCGGCGCGGTTTTATCTTCCCCAGTCACGCGAACCCAATCGTCCCGTTGCCATCTTTTTTTTTTTTCTTTTTAAATATGTTGCTTCTCTCTCTCTGCTTCACATGTCATCACCGCCCATGTCTGGACTTTGGGGGATTTTCCCTCGTCGCCGCTCAGGAGCAGATGCTTTCGGCTTTCATGTCTCCCAGTTTGTGTCCAGGCGCCAAAAACAGACTGGACTCGGAATCTATCAGCTCATTGTTGCGTTTAATGTGTAATGAATTCAGTTTCTCGTACAGTAGCCTCCTCTGCATCTTCTCTCCTCCGGTTTTCTCCCAAAGTCCAAAAACATGCAGATCGAGGTAAACTGGACGTTCTAAATTCACCATGAGAGTGGATGCTGTTTGTCTCCATATGTGTTCCTGTGATGGACGGGGGATCTGTCCATCTTTCGCGTGGTAGAAGATGGATGAATGGATGGATTCTCCTGATAAGAGCATATGTGGTAGAAGAAAATGTCACACTTTCTGGACCCGTTTTAAGGCATAAACTAGAGTAAATTCTCTATATTTTTCAAGGCTTTTATTGTGAAATATTTGTGACGGATATATATATATATATATATATATATATATATATATATATATATATATATATATAAATAAATATATAAATATATATATATATATATATATATATATATATATATATATATATAGATATATATATATATATATATATATTTAACCCTTTCACACCTAACCCTCAACTAACTTAACTTTTCCCAGAATAATTTCCAATATCTGGCAGTTATTTACAATTTACTGCCGTGTTAAAATAGTGTATTGACCATTTAAAATGAAGAAAAAACAAAAGTTTTATTAAGAAAAAAAACAGTTGAAAACATACAATAACATTTGTTGGAGTCTTTGTCTCAATGCACTAAAAACAGGCCCAAAAATGCTCAGGTGTTTTTCCAACTCTCGCTGATTCTCCGTGAAATGAGCGCGATGAAAATGTGTCGTCTTTGATTCACTTCTGAGAGATCGTGATCACACACACACACACACAGAGCAATCAGTGCGACCTGTGACCTCCTGACCTTGTGAGGGTTAGTCCTCGGCCGCTCTGTCTTCCTTCAGAGAGCGCTTCACTCTCGCCCTGAGGGCAAACGCTGGCACCAATCCGGTGCCATTTTTGGTAGTTTTCTGTTCCCGGTCCATCCTCAGTCGTGTCCTCTCGTCCCCTCCCTATTTTTCCTTTTCCCTGCTCCCTCATCTTCTTTCCTCTCCTCTCCTATTTCTTTTTTTTGTTCGGCGGGGGAGCCACAGGGCAGAGAAATAATTCAAAGTCTTTGCATATTGCAGACGCTCTGGTCAGCAGCAGCAGCAGCAGCAGCAGCAGCAGCAGCAGAGCCCCTGTTTGCACTGACACATTAGTTTATCTGGGCTGACCCAGCAAACAGCCTACGCCATGACAAATAGCCTGGATGCTGCTGCTGCTGCTGCTACACACACACACACACACACACACACACTGTCTGTGGGCCGGGAAGCATGCGAGCCTGCGGAGCAGACAGCTTTAAAGAAATCTCTGACAACAGAAAAGGGAGGAGGAGGAGGAGGAGGAGGAGGGGGTAAAAAGAAATGAAAGTGAGGAGGGAGAGAGGGAGTTACGATAAAGAAAGATGCAGTGTACTGTAGGAGGATCCCTTTAGGTAACACGAGTGATTTTCTGCATTGTTTAATTTTTAATCGTTTTGCCTCTCTCTCCCTCTCTCTCTCTCTCTCTCTCTCTCCCCCAACAACATTCCTCCGCTCGCTCTTTTTTGCATATTCTAAATACAGAATAAATAGATAATAAACGTCTGAGAGTGAGGCGATAAGAGAGAAAGAAAGGGAAAAAAAGAAACACATGTCGAGAACGAGCGGTGGCGTGAAAGTGGAGGCGCTGAGGCCGCGTTTCTTTCTTCGTCGGCCATTTTGGCGATGTGTTGAGTTCGTCTCTGGGAGGCAGACGAGGATACGGCGAAACTTACTGTACACAACACTGGAAATAAGCTGGAGTTACAGCTAACCCGGCCACTTTATTAGGCACACATTAAACACACCTGAGGAAGGGTTTTCAGAGATGGTCTTTTTGCAGAACTTAAATACAAACTGACATCAAGACATTTTCTCCACATTATCTCATTAAATGGAGATGTTTGTTCATGCTGGCAGATGCTGAGCAGTTTAGAAACCATGCACAAGTGTTTTTGTCCATTCAGACTGATTTAACAACCTTCCAAAAGCCTAAATATTGTGTTTTTCTTCTTATTACGTATGTGAATCCCTATGACACAATTATTAAACGATTACTAAATGAATCGCCGGCTATTGTGATCACTGATTCATCAGTTTGAGGCTTTTTTTTTCTCTGATCTTCCAGCTTCTTAAAAGTGAATATTTTCTAGTTTTTCTAAAGAAATGATTAAAAAAAATATATATATTTGAACACATTTGAGGTTTTGAGAAACATTGATCAACACTTTGGACAATTGACTGACCATTTTGGACCAAAGAGTGAACAAATAATTGACTTAAAGTGTTGGATTATGAGAACTATTGTTAGTTTTAGCCCTATAGGTACACAACATACGGCATATGCAGCGATAAGGACGTTAATTATTAAAGAACAAACAACACTAACAGGCTAAAGATGTCACATCATCATCATCATCATCATCATGACCTCATGAACACACCGAGAGAGAGAAACATCCACCGTTCTTCTCTTTCTCTTTCTCTCCAAACACAAACAAACACAGGAGGAGGGTATTTTCCTTGGCGCACACACACACACACACACTTTCTCTTTCTCTCCAAACACAAACAAACACAGGAGGAGGGTATTTTCCTTGGCGCACACACACACACACACACACACACACACTCACAGTCAGGTGGCTCAAAGGGCAAGTTATTGGCTCAAACAGCAGAATAACATGTCAGCCCCGGGGGATTTTGACCGCGGTACCTGCTCGTGTAAAGAAAAGCGTTTGCCTCTGTACTTCACTTGAGCTTCCTCTTTGAAAGCTGACATCACTGCCCACTGCTCTTCATTCCCTTTACTGAGGATCTGAGGTGAGAGCACAGTCTGAGGCTCGCCACTCAATTATGGATAAGGAATTTATCTTTTCTGGCTAATTTAAGTAATAATTAGGGAGAAATCTGAAGCCGGTTGAACCTCACTCCAAAGACACTTCTCCATCAGTGACAGTACCTGGTGTTTTTTTTTTAGTTCCTGCTCTGACGAGGTTCAAAGCGAGCTAAAATGTGACGTCAACAGACTGCCGGCCCCTGATTGGTCAGAATGTGTCGTCACGGGAGGAGTCACGAGCGCGACGTCCGACACATGAATCACAGGCAACAATGTCCAACTGTAGATCCGTTAAAAAGACTTAAAAACCCCGACAACAGGACGTTCATCTCCAACATTTAGCATTAAATGTTGTTCAGTAATGATTCAGTCGCGTAGAAAAAGTCATGGAAAACAATGTTCTTGATAAAACGAGTCGAGTTGAGTATGTGTTTACTAACCTTTTTACTAAATCGAGTCTTAAACCTGAGTGGAACGCTTCAGATTTAACCTGCCCTTGCCTTCAGGTACCAGGCTCCACCCACGACAGTCAGCTGATCGGGCGACAGAAAAGGCGCTAGTCCCTTGCGATCAGTGTTCAGTCTTCGACGTCTTGTCGTGACAAAGCAAGCGGGGACAGGAAGAGCTGCTGGACGTCCTCCTGTTGTGTCTTTTTGTTTGCAGGCGTCCGTCATTGTCGTCAAACTCGTCGCCGCAACGTGGCCGCCGGGCGCCGCCCACACCCGGCCTGCCAAGTAAAGGTCCTGTTCGTAGTGGAAACCCGAGTCTGAACCAGGACTTTACCATTCCAAACTGAACCGTACCGTGATGGAAATACAGCGTCAGTATCTTCTAAATTAAAATGGGCTTCACCACGTTTACTAGCATTTGTGTTATTGGAGGTTATTAATGACTAAATATTTACACCTAACATAGGTGGTGGAGAGTTGTCCGCCATATTGTTATGATCCAAGTGCACATGTTCACTTACACTTTAAACTGTACATGTACATTGTTTCCTCTTTGTTTGTTTGGAGCGAACAATAGAAACTGAAGCGTGGCACAATATTTCATCCTGGTCGTGTTTTTGTAAAAGTCAAAATTCAATTTGTCTTGACGTGAGGACAAAAACATTCTTCTTCAACACCACTGATGTTAATATCAGGTAAAGAGAAACACTCATTGGTGTCATCATCACAATAAGGAAAATTAAAGGCAGCTTTTGTAAGTTATTTAAAGTTCGACAGTAAAATGGCTGAAGTGGTGACAACAGGAAAAAATGACGACCACAACAACAACAACAACGCGGGATTTTCTTCTCTTAATCAAAGCTGAAGTGAATCATTGCTTAAAAAATAGCACTTGACTTTGGCGCTAATTAAAAATTCCTAACATTTCCACCCTCACTGCCGAGTCTTCATGGTCAAACAGAATGAGCTCATTGAATTATCAGTATCCTTCTTAAACAGGGTTGTTGTTTTTCTCAGTGTAATAACGGCGGCGATGTGTGGATCAGAAACTTCAAAAACATGCCATTATTCTCTAACATAAATATTTCACTGTAATGTTTTATCGTTTCCGCACTATTTCATAAAGATAAGTTAGTTGAGTTCACGCGAGGATACGGAGCAAGTTTAAGAAAGAAGTTTAGACGGTTTAATCGACAAAACACAGAAACTCTGCGTCCACATTAGGTTTGAAAATACAGGACTCGGTTTGAGTCTGGACGAGTAAACCACAGTTTCACTTCCTTAAATGATTCTTTTGGCTCCATTAACACCTTGTCGTTGCTTTAATAAAAGAAAACCCTGCTCTGATTTTCCACCACTGTCCTTTTCTTTGTGAGTAATATTTTATGGTTTAACCACATTCACCATATCAGTTAATAACAACCTCTACATGGTATTTAATGCACACACACAGTCTAACAACTTGTTAATTCACTAGAAATAGTCAAAAAAGGAGGAAAAGAGCTTAAAGTAAAACTTTAACGTCCCTAACTTTAAATTTAAATAATTCAAATGAATAATTTCAGGTGAATAAGTGTAAATCTTTGCATTTATTTACTGATTTACTTTATTTTTAAAGAGGTGAAAAGTGCTTTAAAATGAGCGGTTACACCACACGTTTCCATCCATCTATTTTTATATAGATGGATATATTCTAATTATGACGTTGCTTTTTATATACAGCCTTAAATGAATGAATGAATGAATGAATGTCATTTATTCATCAGGAACATCAAATAAAAGCCAGAGAATGGAGTCCAGAGAGGAGTAAACGTTCCTAACTTTGACTTTCTCGCCTCTCTATTCAATAATGAAATGGCTTCAGATACATTTACACCCAAAACTCATTAGAATGTTTACTTATTGAAGACGTACGACCACAGCGTTCGTGTCAGATGAACAGTGAGGAGACAAAAGCTGAGGGTTTTGTTTGATACAGAGCAGAAACTCTTGTCTTGTCTTTAAATGAAAACATAGTTGTGAGGACGGAGCCAAAGGGTCTGGTTATAAATCTGCTCTGAACACACACACACACACACACACTCTGCTCTGAGCTTGTCAGAGGTGCTGACCAGTGTGTGTGGCCTTTGACCTCTGCAGCAGGAGAGGTCGAGTGCCTCCTCGGCTGCCGTGCTAATGATCCATTTAACACACGTTAGCCTTGTTAGCGTGTGGCGCGCCAGCATGTGTGTGTGTGTGTGTGTGTGTGTGAACAACATGTAACCTCAGCCTGGAACAGCGCAGACAGACAGCTGACACGGGTCGCACCGCTCTCACTTTTATGAATTTTTCAGAGTCGCGTTTGACAGCAGCTAAACGCGAACATGACAAGTGTGGAGGGGAGTCGCTCGCACACGCACACACGTGTGTGTCCTGGAATGTCGTATTAGTCCTGTCGCACAAGAAGAGAACCAGCAAACCACAACTATTCCAACTTTGCACGGACCATTTTAAGTCTCCTCCTCTCCCTCCCTCTCTTTTTTATTTTTCAATTTTTAATACCACATTAAAGCGGATTTTATTAATTACACACAAGAGTGCCACACACACACACACACACAGAGCCTCACATGTGATGTGATTTCTGTTTAAGAAAAAGAAAGAAAAAGTCCCACATGCAGCAAATCCCCGCTCTGCTGCTCTGCCAAAAAAAAACAACAACAACAGAACAACAGCGACGGAGTCACAGTGGATCCGTCTCAGTCGGAGGCGGGGCCAAACGTCCTCTTTCAAGTGCACTTGCAACAATTACGTTCAAAGCCGAGAGTACGAGCGGGAACCTTTGTTTTGGTCCCAGTCCGCGCGCCTCCACCCTGACCCTGTTTCTGCTGGAGGATAACGTGTTCCTACAGTTTGATAGCACGAGTACATTTTCCATTTTCCCTATGACTTATTCATCCACCCCGCTCCTTTTCTTCCTCCTCCTCCTCCTCCTCCTCCTCCCTGTGCTTGATTTATAATTCATTTGATCTAAAATTTCATTAATTTTCTAAAATGTTCCAATTGGGGCTTCGCTCTTCTGTGCCCGAGTGAAGGTTTCCTCTTTTCTTTTCTTTGTCCGGCCGCTCTTTTGTTATTCTTTTATGTCGCTTGCCTTGTAGAGGTTATCGTCTTCTGAGGGCAAACAGCGCTCGCCGGGGAAAGTTTTAATCGGCTTTAATGAGCCGGGGTCAGCGCGCGAACCAAACGCTCTGGTCTCTGAAAGTATTATTATTATTATTTTTTAATCTTTCTCTCGTTGTCTTCTTCTTCTTCTTCTTCTCAAACTGCTCCGGCATCTTTAGAGCAGATTACAGATAATTAAAGATTCTTTTTTCTTTTTTTTTTTTGGATGTCTTCAAAGCATCATCGCAGTCGGCGGGATTTTTCGAGTGCGGTCGTTAATTTTTAACGCCGTGCGTCTGTGGCCGTCAAAATATCGCCGGCTGCTTTAAATTCCTCCGCGACGACGATAAACTTACAGTTTAGTCTTTCTCCTCCGACAGTTTTATCATTCTCTAAAATCCTCACATATCTCTCTCTCTTTTTACCTTCTCATCTGTAAGTTAGCGCGTCTTTCTCCGGACTTCTCGTATCAAACGTTACCGGGGCCTTTTCTCTCCCGCCCCCCCGACTTCAGCCTTGGACTCTAATCTTCTTCCTCTCTCGGTGACAGTCTAAGCCATCCCATTATTAGCATTTTACAGCCAAGGCCAGCTCTGCCTCAGTGAGACTCTTATGGCTGCACACCAAAGATACCGGCATACTTTATTTAGAAGTGAAGTCACCACAAAGGATTCAGTGTTTGAGAGAGAATTTTTAACATGTGCAAAGATAAAAAAGAAAAAAAAAAAAAACCTTCAGAAAGGTCGGGA
Source organism: Solea senegalensis (assembly GCF_019176455.1). Taxonomy (NCBI): domain Eukaryota; kingdom Metazoa; phylum Chordata; class Actinopteri; order Pleuronectiformes; family Soleidae; genus Solea; species Solea senegalensis. Next base: position 357,608 of record NC_058035.1, on the reverse strand, counting down.
TTTTCCGAGTTCTTAAGAATAAATGTGCAATAAAGTGATTTTACCTTCACCTTATGTCTTTAATATCCCTTTAACACCTAATAAACAAGCATATGCAAAGCTCTCATACACAGACTGAAAACATGGCCGCCAGCAGGGAGAAACAGCTTTTAGCCCCTTAAGCTAATCTATGCTATGTTATAAATGTATTTGCTGCATTATTGACAACCTCATTTGGAAGTTTGTGCTGCTTTTATAAACCGGTCGTTCTCCCACACCAAATCCCATAGAGAAAGTTGTCGATTTTACACCGCGGGGCTCAGCAGGTGCTGATCCACAGCTCCCTCCATTTTTAAGTTCTGTACTTTTATTTAGTCACTTAAGTGTTTGAAAACTTTTCCTAGAATGAACCAAAGTGACACCAAGTGTCCAAACAAGGCAGTAGTGGACCAGACGTCTTGTGTCCCTGTGAGCTAAAAATGCTGATTTTCTCTATGGAGTTTGGTGCAGGAGGAAAAAAACTTCAGTTTTCAGTCTTACCTTATTTCTTTAATATCCCTTTAAGGCCTAATAAACAAGCATATGCAAAGCTTTTCAGATTTTGATTCATAAATTTATTTGCTGCATTATCTCACAGTGAGACCACGTCATTTTGAGTGGAAACTGGACATTTTATTAACGTTTGCTCTCCCACACCAAATCCCATTGACACAGTTGCCGATTTTACGTCACTGCACACAGCGGTTGCTGATCCAAAGCTTCCCTCCATTTTTAAGTCCTTATGCATTATTTTGTGACTTTGGTTAATTCCGGCAAAAGTTTTCAAACAACAAAGTGACACCAAGTGTCCGAACAAGGCAGCGGCAGACCAGCAGCTCCTGTGTCGCCGTGAGCTAAAAACGCTGATTTTCTCTATGGAGTTTGGTGCAGGAGGAAAAAAACTTCCGTTTTCCGTCAGAAAAGTCGTTCTAACGTCGCAAACATATTCTTGGATTCCAGCAGGTGCGTATTTTATTAGGTGTTCCTTTTTGCTGAGTAGCTAAAATCTATTTGTGTGTGTGTGTGTCCCTGCTGTCAGACATGTTTTTAGTGATCCTCCATATGTCTCTGTGCAGACGATAATGTTCATAATCCCTTAAATGACATATTTCCCCCTCCCCAGTGTCTCGTGGTGTGGTATTTGTCTCTGGATACCCCCCCCACTGCTGTGTTACATACACGCTGCTTTTATTCCATCACCGTGATCATGTTTGTATTGTTTTCGCGAACTTTAGAACTCATCAAAAGTTCTAATCAAACGTGAAAACTTTGATTTGTGTGTCTGCAGCCACAGCAGCGGGAGTTTAGTTGCAGGTTTCCTGTGTGTGATGATTTTAAGTTGCAGACTGAAGCGCTGGTCAATTCTGAAAAATGGATCCCGGGATGAAATTCCACCTTCCTCTGCTCACCTCTTTCACACCATGAGGCCACAAAGCTCCATTGATCTTCCCCTGGCAAGCATCACTATGTTTTCTCTCGCTTGTATGCCAAGGGAAAAGGTTAGTGTGTGTATGCATCCATGTGTGTGTGTGTGTGTGTGTGTGTGTGTGTGTCCATATCTCCATCACCCCATTATCTCTTTTCCCCACAAAATCCAAATGTCAACATCTTTCTTTCAAATGTCTTCTTGTGATTTGTGAACGCACGTGTGTCTGCTTTACATTCACATGTTTATGCACACACACACACACACACACACACGCGGTTTTCCCTTCATTGTGTATGTCTGTAAACATAGACGTGTGCGCTCGTATTGAAAAGTTGTGATTTGCACTCCTGCGTGTGTGTGTGTGTGTGTGTGTGTGATCCCAGCGGTGCTGCAGCCCGGGCTCAGAGGCCTGGTGCTTAGCCCCGGTGTCGATAAGCGGCCGCTCTTCAAAGAGCGCTGAGGGAAAGGAAAAAAAAAGAAAAAGCGTCTCGGGTCTGTCAAAGTCGGACAAATTCTCTGCTAACATCTCGAGCCTCGATGCTCCCACGGTTCAAAGAGCGGAAACAGAGAGAGACGAAATGAAACAGGTGGTTTATAAACCTGTATGTGTGAGCAGTCGAGGGGTAACAAGGTAGAGTAGAGGGGTAAGAAGGTAGAGTAGAGGGGTAACCCGAATACTTCTGACGACTTCTTTAATCCCTCAGAAGCAACACACGAATCACGTGTTCTACTTAGTATCAGGCTGGCTAACATTTAGACAATTTAGTTTACTGTGTAAACACAATGCTTCCGTCTGGGAGTGGATTTGTGTCAACTGAAATACTTCATGTGACAAGCATAAGCTTCAAATTTGAATATGACTCTCTCACTTCCACTCTGTGCTGCTGCAGTATTTAGCTTCATTAGCCTGGATTTATTACAGACTGTGTTTAAAACATGAACGATAATGAATAATAATAATGACATTAAATACCATCTTGACCAGCACTTAAATTAAAACGCACCATATGTTTGTCACAAACACAAAAGCTTTAGTCTTTAAGTGGATTTGTAGTGACTGGAATTCTTCATGTGAGCTCCAAGATCCTCTTATTTGCCTCTTATTTGCCAATGTGGGCGTAAAAAAAAAATCAAAGCAAAAATGGAATCAGCATCTGCATCGATTTGTGCTTCAATTAACTATTTCACAAAAGCCATAAAAGCCCAGTTTCTTGCAGAGCGTTTCATTTGAAACCTTGTTTTGTACATTAAAGATTTTGAATAATAACACACAGTAACACTGCATACAGTATGATTACTTCTAAAGAGGGTAAACAGACCTTTTTGTCAGGTAGCTGGTAAAGTTCTTGCCAAAGCCAATGATGCCCCAGTACTCTCCGTTATAGATCCCATCAAAGGCCTCGGAATGAGACAGGGGCACCTGTGGATAAATAGCAACACTCATGATACACTGTAGGTATTATACATTAGATTACGTTGCAATAGTTATGACATTGTGATTGTGATAGTGGTTCAAGCTGCTGTCACTGAAATGTTAAATCGCTCTTTATTCCAACAGCTATCACTGAAATACAGCCAGACGTTATTGGGTAAAGGGCAGGGGATGTTAACAGCAGCAATGGACAGGAAAGCCAGATCCAGTAATTTCTGATATTTTTAATTTTCTATAGAGATGCTAAGAGTTGGACACTTTGCCTACACCAAAATGTTTAATATTGCACAGAGAAAACCCTTACATTTTTCCGATGTGAAACAACTGTGAGAACAGCCAGCTACTTCCTTTATTAGACTGAAACCAGTTAGTGATTTATAGCAAAAACAATACAGAAGCGACTTGGTTCCTCTTTAGTTGTGGTCAGTAAATATAAATGTAAATACAAGCTGCCTGATCAGTATCCCCGACACCTCCCCCCCACACAGTTTGAATGACTACCTGTTCCACACTGGAGTTGTCCAGGAAGGAGAGCAGGCTTTGGCTGTAAGACGAGGAAGAGGTCTCGTTGTTCACGACTGCGACCTGGATCCCCTTTGGATCTCCTCCGACACACAAACAGATCAGAGAGACCTGGATGACGGGCAGCAGGAACTGGAAACACAGTGAGCTGCAAACGTTGAGGAGAGATTAACGGTTTAAGAAAACTCTCAAATATATATGTATATCTATATCTATATCTATATCTTTATATAGATATAGATATATATGTTACACATACTCTCAAGTAATAATACAATGTTATTAAAAAAGGACAAACCCCGGCATCCTCTTCATCCGCACCAGCGTTTTGATCATCAGGGCAGCGATGTTTCTCCACTTTGGCATCACGTGTTTGGCTCTTACCTTCCAGTCAGCTGTTCAGTCACAAAAAGACTTGGTTTTGTGGCATAATATACACACTAAACCATGCAGTAATGATTTCAGATAATGTTTCCATTTTAAACTTGAAATAAAACAGATAAGAATAATCCTGATGCATGTTTTCAAATCTGTACCTGAATATTTCGGAACTTCCTCCGCGGCTCCCGGTCCAATCGCGAGAATGGGTCGACTCTCGTCGCGCCCGCTCTCGAATGACTGGCTTTTCTCTAACGCTTCCTGTGAAGTGGAGTCTCGTTTCGAGCTGACCTGATCCAAATTCTCACACAGCTGAAGGAAGGCGTGCTCCAGGGTCTGCAGGGGAAGATAATGCAGGTAACCCAGAGCATCTGTATACTGGTGTTGTTTTAGTTTTAAAGTGATGAGACAAACAATGTCTCTTGATTGACTTTTGACAAGAATAAACTTCTCCCTGCAGCACACGATTTGTAAAAGGAAAATACAACTATGTTGTTTTTGTTTTCAACAAATCATTTAAATCCACGGTCATGTCTTTGTGGCCCCATGAACAACGTCTCCTCCCTGCACTACTCACTGTAGCACTGTGCATCTTCATGACTTCATCTGGAGGTCCTTCAGCCAGCAAGTGGCCGTTCCGCATGAGGCCGACCTGAAGAATAAAAAAAAAAACAAAAGCAGAAAATTGAATGTTGTTTTTTGTTCATTTGTTCCTGCACATAAATCTACACCATACTCAATAACACCAAAAGAGTTTCATGCAGAAAATGCTGAGGGTTTTTGCTGCATATAACAAAGAAATCACTAAAAACTGAATAGTTTTGGTTTGTGGGCAAAGCAAGACATTTGAGAACATCGTCGTTTCCAGGTTTGAGGAACAGTGATCACCATTTTTCAACATTTTCTTAGAATTTATGGACCAAACGATTACTCAGTTAATCGAAAAAATAACCGAAAGATTAATCATTAGTGGCAGCCATAAGACTACCACATCAACACCCTAACTGAATTTGTGAAGCTGTAGTAGTAATAGTCCAAATAATAATCAAAAACAAAGGAAAATATTTGTATTATTGATACAGTAGAGCTGAAATATTACAAACAAGAGTCTGATTTCTTTGCAGAACACCTACATTATACAGCCTTTGTTTTTGTGGAAATGTATCCAACCATTAGAACTGAAAATGTTATATAATAAACAGATTATGATATGATTATGATGATGATAATCAAAACAACAAATATAAGTAAATGGTGGGAAAGTATGTGACATCAGGAACAGCCAGTCACAGAAGAGTGGAGTAACTGTAAAAGAAAACAGAAAACTCATCCCATCTATCTCTTTAGTGGGTCAGAGTTTTCAGCTGCGCTGTGATCAAACGCCGCAGAAGCATGACCTAGTAAAACTCATTCCTCTGCTGTGCATCGCTCTTCATCCGACAATCACAAAGACAGAAACAAATGAGGGGGAAATCACCTCATCATCCTCAGTCTGCGTGAGTCCACCTATCATTTAACCCTGAACAGAGACATCGCTCCATAAGCTCTAAAACTGGTTTTACTGGAGAATTACAGGCTTTATGTTTAAACGTAGCTGCCAAAATGACAGCTGATGGATGAATTATAGGGTTTTTTTTGTGCAGTTTGAGAATAAGCTTGAATTATGCTGTCTCACAGTCCCCACTATTTACCAGCCTAACTGTTGTACAATGCATACCTCATGAAAACAACTTCAGCTGAGTGTTCTACTGTTCACAAAAAAGTGGTCTTCTCAGCAGTTCATAATTCTGTGCCATTTATTTGCTTTGCCGTTAATGTGCAAAGGCCTGAAAGGTCACATGTGTAAAATGTAGGTGAATGTATTTTTCATTGAGCAGAAGTTAAAGATATGTCTATATTATTTATATCAGGGGCTGGATAAACAAGTGAACTATATAAATAAATTGAGGGATATTCAACTGCAACATGCAACTTCACCAGTTAATGTTGGTAAATTTGACACACTATAACTATTTTAACCAAATTAACCAAATGAAACAAAACCATAAAGCACTTGGCTTTATACACAAAGACGATTACTGGTGAAACAATGAATAAACTCCTAGCATGGCTGGATTTATGCTGAGCCAATCATTAGTTAGACCATTAACATGAATCCATGCTGGTATTTTTGGCTGAATTCTTTGACCAGTAAATGTCTGAAAATGTCTCTCTGGTGACTTAAATTTTCAACGTATACATGTCTTCCTGTTTCTTCTCATTCTGTTTATCCTTACACTGCATTTGAATGTAAAACTGTGCACATGTTTTGAGATCATATTTCACTAACAAGCAGCAAAGGTCCAGTATCCGTAGTGGCCGTGCAGCACATTGGATCATGATCAGATGATGCCAATAAACGTCTTTTTCGACTGTTTTAAAGTGTCAAATTTACACTGCTTTCACTACAATGTGTCTGCAGAATAAACAAAGTATCAGTGCCACCTACAGACTATTTTACACAGACTGCACATAAAGGACAAGGCGAGCATTGTTCTACTCATCATTCTTCTCATGTCTCAGTGTTAAAATAAATGGCATTAATGTCAGTCTGTCAACACTCTTTGACTAGCCACTACAAAAGAATGCAAATCCCTAAATAAAACAGTAAAATAAGCCACACATACTTTATATAGATGACTTATTTAATGTTTAATTTTACGTCTGAGTCATTTCCCAAAATAACTGGACAGTGAAGTTATTCAAGAAAGACTAAAATATCTATTTGTTGGGGACTATAAGCGAGGGATTAATACACATTAGCTGTATGATGAGAGTGTGACTGATCAATGACAATAAATAAGCAACTATAAAATATATTTAAAAAGCTATATCACCAAAAAACTTGAATTTGTAACCAAAAAGAGTGAAAAATGTTGATATTGATATCGATGATCCTGTCAGACTAAAAATGAATTAACTTCACAGCACATGTCAACACAGAATAAACATCAATGGCCCCATTGTTTGTGAGGACTAGTGTGGAAGCAGTGCTATTGATTTTGGGGCTGCATTCCTGACAGTCTTCAAGAGTGCATGTGTAATTTTTCCCTTTGTGTGTGTGTGTGTGTGTGTGTGTGTGTGCACATCTCCATGCATGTCCCAATCATCTCACCACATTGGCTTGCCGGGCCTCCTCTATGTAGTGCGTGGTAATGATGACGGACACTTTACCCGTCTTCACAATCTCCACCAGATGCTGCCAGATTCTGGAGAGAAGTCAGAAGAAACCAATCAAGTTTACAATGACCCGTGCGCTAATTGAGTTTTCCAAAAAAATCTCTGAATGTCCGGAAAAGTTTATATCTTCAGTGACTGCAGTTTGTCTTTGTGTGATCTGATGAGGCTTTTGGGGCAATTATACAATGAGAGCTCTGTGTCTTTCTTTTCTACAACATATGCACAAATGTTGATTCTTCAGTTTCCCATGTTGCACTGCTACTGTAGGCAGATGTACGTGTTTATTAATGTATTTATCAAGTTGCTTTAACACCTTCTGTGGACACTTGGGAAATCTGCTGTATGAAGTTGTATTATACCTGAATTAATAATTAATCATCTTACAATGGGAAACGAGGAACCGTGGCCTGCTTAATTTATGACTGAAAGTACAGTCGTGTGTTGTACGACAACCTTCAGCTTTAGTGAAGAGGCCAGAAAATTAAAGCTGGTTGGCTTAAAGCTTTTGGTTTGGTTTGCCTACAAAAGGATTACAGATTAAACCTGCAGTTCATAACTTTGAAATGACATGAAACAAGGCCTCTCCCTAAAGTACATATAAAAACCAACCGAATTTCTGCCAATACCCTCTGTTATATGTTACACACAGGGCCTTTAAAGTCCTCATGACTCCACTTATGTATTTCCAGTTCAAATGAGCTGAGAGGAAGGGTCTTGTCACCATAATGATTGATGTTTAGATGAGCTGATAGCACCTGAATGGGTGTTAACAGTGATGACACACCACGACAACATGACCCTGCTGTGTGAGGACTTCTCAACACAACCGCAAAACAATATCTGCAGTGGTAACTACAGAAGACGCTGAGCGTGATGTTTCTGAGGAAGAGTATAGTGATGAGGAAACGTCTTGAGTGCATTTATATAATGCCAGAGGATGAAGAGACGATGTGACATGTTATAACTTTTAAATGACCTTGTTAGGACCTCATGGAGACTAAAACCTGGGCTTAATGAGGAAGAAGCTAATTTCTGAGGAAGTGGTGATACAATGGTTTGTGTAGGCTGTCCAAATGTGTGTTTGTGTACATGTCTTAAATAAGCTGTGTGGACCAATTGCCAAGCAAACCTATCTTTGTGAGGACATTTTGACCTTGTGACCTGGTTTTAGGCATTTAGTTGTGATGGTTAAGGTTAAGGTAAGCGGCTGGGGAATGCATTTTGTCTAGGAGTGTCCACACAAAGAATGCCAAACCATTGTGTGTTTGTGTTACAGTACATACTTAGCCCTGAGCACAGGGTCTACGCCGACTGTGGGCTCGTCCAAGATGAGCAGCTCTGGATTCTGCAGCAGAGCAGCGCCGAGAGACACCCTGCGCTTTTGACCGCCGCTGAAGCCAACACACACACAGACACAAAAAACGCACGTGTAAACACAGAAGCTTTTTGTTGTGATAGTGATACGCTCTATGCGTGTCGCTCTCTCCCCTCAGGGAGGAGGTGGTGGGACTCGAAAGTAGCAATGACAAAACCTGTAGGACAAACCTGCCTGACAACAGAGGAGGAAATGAGAAGTGAGAGAAGAATGTTTAGGAGAAAATGACATTTTAACCTCAACCCTTCACCGACATTATTTCTACAATAACAAATTAGCAGATCCATCCCAGTTTGTAAAGAATTAGATCAAGGAATTTGGAGTGTGTGTAGTCCTGTCCAGTGATTTGTTTGACTGGATGCCTCATCTTGCAGGACTTGCAAATCTCCTTTTGTTGTTTTTTCATTGAAAGATGTGAGGTGTGAGGGGACAGAAGGGACAGGTGACAGAGAGACAAAAGAGGACAAACACAACGAGCACAGAAAAAAAAAAAATACCTTGAAGGAAGAGGGAACAAAATATGAAATAACAACAATAACATGACAGCAAAAGCATACACATATGAACCAACTCATATACAACAACCAGAATGACGAATCAATAATGAGGCACAAGGGCACCGGGGGACAAGAGATAACAGATCCATGGACAGAGGCCAATCAGTTCTGGGCGTGGGCAAATCACACAGATCCGAGGCCCGGGCACTGAGTGGGGCCTCACCCTAACCCTGGAGCAGGTGAAGACTTCTTTGCTTGTATTTGTTCTCCTCTGTGACAGTAACCTGAATATCTATGCCTCTGCATTAGTTTGGATATAAACACTTGTGTTAGTGACTAAAGCATAAGTCAAAATGACAACTGTCACAAAAATATAGTCTGCGTGAACAAATAAGACACCAAATACCAAATTAGATTATGCAAAGTGTATATAACATAAAACACAATTGCTCCTTTTTGTCAACAGGGAAACCTCCCCCAGAGTGTTGCACAACATATGACATTAATATTATATGGCCCACTCAGTAGAACTGGTTTGAAGGGCACAGGAGGTTCTTTGTGATGCATGAGGGATGTGAAGCGTCAGCTGGAACCGCAGATAATATTCACTTTTCCTCCAACAACTGCCTAAAATAACTTCATCCAAATTAAGTATGATTAAAAAAAGGCCCAATATGCTATTTTTAATGTGCGTTCGTTGACAAATACATATGTTATGCTGTGCAAATTAAAACAGAGGATGACAGGAAGGCGATCGACAGAAGATAATGACAACATGAACTGTACTATATGTTCCACTTCATATTATTAATTAACAAAAAGTCAAACAGTAACAGCCACAATAAAGTTACTGAGGTCAAAATAACCATCACCTAAATGAAAACTTGGCTACTTTTGTGATGACTTGTGGGTTTGATTGTTATACTTTTATGGGCAATGGGTTTACGGTCCGTTGAGGAGGGAACAGATAATGTTTGAATGTTTGTCTGGGTGTAATTTAGGTGTCAAAGTCCACAGATGTGGAAAAACACATTCACCTCATTTCAAAAAAACAGGCTCTGTACAAAGGTGGTGTAAAACGTGTAAAATGTGGTTTTTACCTCAGGTTTCGGACCAGACTGGTCTTTTGAGGTAGATCGAGGAAGTCGATGAGGAAGTCCATACGTGCCTGGGTTTCCTTCGAGGTCAAGCCGTGGATTCGGCCAAAAAAGGACAGAGTGTCGCTGATGGTGAACTCGTTGTACAACGCCAGATCCTGATGAAATAATACACTTGTGAAAATGTTGTTGCACTTGCAAATGCATCTTCACCTCACAGATGCACACCTAGCTTCCACTAAACAGCCATTTCACTAGAGAGTGAACGGCTGTTTGTCTCTATTTTCTGTCCAGGGTGTACCACAACTTTTGTCTTATGTGGACCCTCATCCATCCACCCATTCATCCTCCGCATGAATCCCAGCCAGCATAGGGCAAAAGGTGGGGTACACCCCGGAAAGGTCGCCGGTCCATCGCAGGGCCAACAAATAAAGACAAACAACCATTCGCTCAAACATTAATACCTATGGACAATTTAGAAAACTGTCCATGTTTTTGGACACGTGGAAGGAAACCACAGACTCTCATGTGGAGGATAAAGCGGTAGACAATGAGTGAGTGAGAGTGTCCGGATCATCTCAGTACACATGCTAGTATCAGTAACAACACCAGGATGACACTCTTTCTGATAAAGCATTCACTTTAAGGTATATAAATGTTGTTTTGCATATAAGACAATGTGACACACTTTGTAGGTGTTAAACAAGCAGCAAACAAATGTGCTGGAGAAGCAGGCTATGAACACATTTCGAGTTTTGCAACCCTGCCTTCCTGCTTAGATTGTTTTCTTTGAGACCCGTCCTTTCATGATCGATTAATTGGCAACGTCTAAGCAGAAATGCAATTACCAAAGATAAACACCGTGAAGTTATCACGGTAGATATTATCTGTGTTTTAATTATACAGTATTATGTGTAAGTGAACTGCTGCACTCGTTCAGGGCCCTCTGACAAAAAAAAAAATCATACCATTAATCAATGCCATGTGAGAAAACAACAACCAAGTTCACCGCGGCAGCATGACTGCAATGAGTTGCAAATTGGGAAACAGACAAAGTGTCACATTTCGCCCTCCCTGGGTCATAGATCACTTCCTATAGAGAGCATCGGCGGTGCTCAGTGTAAGACACGAGAGAGCACAACACAAAGCGTGTTATCAGCCTCATCAGATGTCCATTTTCACAGTAATGAGACGACAGAGGAGCCACCCGAAGAGCCCTCGAGCATGTCACTTAACCTGCTTACGGCTCCTGCATCAGGCGAGTGTTGAGGGGAGAATTTTCTCAAGAAAACACACTTAAAATTCTTAAGGGCATTTTAATGTGGTGCTGAAAGAGCAGACCTGACATGTGCACACTGATGTCATGTCGCTTTGCCAGGACAAACTTTTAACAAGACTGACTGTGCAAATGTGTTTGCATGTGACCTGGTAGAGACGGAGGAAAATAATTGGAGGGAGCTGAGAGTATCAACGCCCTACTGACTCTACTGTGGCATGAAATTAGAAGGGTTTGTTTGCAGAAATTGATTAGCATCCATACGTATGTACGATCCAGTGTATAACAAGGACTTTGCCTTACAGAGGCCACCATCTTGTGCTGCCATTCACTCATTGTCTACCGCTTTATCCTCCACATGAGAGTCACGGGGATGCTGGAGCCAATCCCAGCTGACGCAGGGTGAATGGCGGGGTACATCCTGGGCAGGCCACTGGTCCATCGCAGGGCCAACACAGACAAACAACCATTCCATCTCACACTCATTTTTTTTTTTTTACAATTACAATTTGCAAGTTTTTGGACTGTGGGAGGAAAACAGAATACCCACGTCACAAACTCAATACACAAAGGTTCAATATATATGTCGATACAATGTGTTACCCAACACATAATTGCTAAGAAAGGGCGTCTTGTTTTCAGTCCATTAAAGACGTTTCAAACCACAATTAACTGGTTTCTCCATCTGTCACTTGAAGAGTAAAACTTAAATTTAAATTATCTGGTAATTACATCGCCATCATTATCGTTAGTGACTTTTTTTCAGTCGTGATAATGTTTTGGACTAAAATTTAATTCGAGGACAGTTTAGCAACAAAGGCAACAAGGTTACAGATATACATATAAGTACATTGCAGTAGGTTCCTTGTACATGGTTCTTAATCAATTCAACACTCACATTTATTTGTAACTTTGTGTCAAGATTTCAAGCTGTCGTTGTTTACCTGCGGCATGTACCCGACTTTCTTCCCCGGCACGTCATGACCAGGAAACGCAGGTGGTTTGCCCAACACGGTGATGTGACCTCCAGAGATTTTCAGTGTTCCCACAATGCATTTCAGCAGTGTGGTTTTCCCACATCCACTGGGGCCCAAAAGACCATAACTGCAACACAGAATCAGTTTCAGTTCAAACTGGAACAGTCTCTTTCTTGGGTCAATTGTAGAAATGCATCTGCATCAGGAGAGGTTTCCTTGTAGCCTTGACATTTAAATACAGGGATTATTGTTGTGATTTTTTAAACTCTCCCTGCGTCACAAAGACGCACCTTCACAGCTCTAATAAAAATGACTGTACTGAGTGAGAGAACTTCAGCAGGACTTTCTTCATCGTTCCTTTCAGCTATGGAAACAAGTAATCATTATAAACAACGGAAGATAAACAGATTCATTGATTAGATAAAAAACCCAGCAACTGCGGGATATTGTGATGAGACATGAGTGCTTTTAATAGAACACCCTGCTAGGTTGTGTAAACTACTGTCAAATTGTAGAACTTTTCATAAATAATCTGTTGGATCTACTTTTCCTCTCCAGCTCGAGCAATCAAGAGAAAGCAATTCTACTTCTTGGTAACACTGCAGGCATTTCAAGGTGAAACACTATGTCAGCTTTGTCATGCAGCACATTTCTGACACGAATGCATGTCTGTGTGTACACATTTGAAAACATGTAAAACAACACACAAAGGCTGCAACTGAATCTTTCATCTTTCTTTCTTTTATTTAACACGATAACTAAGATCTCATCCTTGCAGATTAGAGTATAGTGGTTGATAATTTGATGTTGACTAATAGTAATTCTCTGCTGACTATCTGGAATATTGAACTGACTATTAAATATAAAAAAAAGTTTTGTTTTTTTATTTTTATTATTGTTATTATTATCATTAATATTAATGACGGACATGAGACACAACATGAAACTCAAAAGGTGAGCGTTGGGAATTCCAATTATCCCAGGAATGTTGAGCTGGACTACATGATTCTCACTGACATGAGCTACTTAACATTTCTTTGCTTTAACCTCTTTAACACCGACCTTTGGCAGTGACTGAATTGAACATTTTTTCCAAATGTAATGGAGGTAAACCTGACCGTATCGTAGGACGCATGACAAAGGTTAAAAGTAAGTGGATCGGACGCCTCACCCAACTGTGCTACAGCCACATTTGCATGTCAAAAACACATGTAGTGATTTGTTTGTGCCTTTAGGTGCTGCCTGGAGTGAGGTGGATACTGTTAATGACACCAAAATCAAACGTTATAAAAAAACTCATAGTGACATTCTCCTTTGAGGCAAAATGCTCCACTCACATGTATCCCTGTGGTACCGTCAGGTTGAGGTTGCTGAGGACCTTCAGTTTGCCATACGAGCGGCACACATCTCGGCACTTGATGGCAAAGGCCTCCTGTCCGGCAGGCAGAGAAGCCTCCACGTCAGCCGTCATGTTCTCAGCCTTGAGCTGCAAGAGAGACGACACTTTGATAAACGTAATGTCACATACAGATATCGTATTAGATCACTGCAATAAGCCCATTTGGTTTACAATTAAAGGTCAAGTTTGTAAACTTTAGGTGACACTATTTTATTATTTTCATTTGGCAGAAATTGAAGATCAAATAACGTATTATTATATTCTTTTTCATGAGTGCACAATCACCTGATTGTATGAATATTTGTTTTCCATCAGCCAAGAGAGAACCTTTTATACTCGCATAACTAGCTGGGTCAGCTCTTTTTTACAAAACCCCACCATGGACAAACTAAACATCCTTTGAGCTTTGATGCTAATTGAAGGCTACATAGGTTATCCAACGCAATAGGAAGGGAAGGGTGAGATGATGGATAATCAGCTGCAACAAGAATATGCACCAATAAATGTTGTGACATTTTAACATCACGTATTTTAATGATTCAGTTTCAGTTACTAGAATCAACCCTGCAGAGTATGTGTTTACGCATACAAGAAATTCAGGAAGGAAATATCCACTACTTCCCTGTTTTGCAATCCAACTGCGGTGCAACATACCTCGCATATTATTTAACTTTGAAATGCACGAAAGCCCAGGTAAACAACCCTCTATAAAATGCTATGGTATCACGGTATCACATATTTAACATTTGCATTGCACAGGCACATTCCCAAGCTGTCTTTGTTCCTTTTGTATTGGAAATGATGGGAGTGGTGAAATATAGCACAAAAAGTAAACAATGATGACTTAACATAATATACTCTCTCTCTCTCTCTCCATATATATATATATATATATATATGTATATATATATATGAAATTGTATGTCGTATTAAATATTAAATTGTATTAATGTACACACACTCTAATGGTTGTTGGTTTTTTTTAAATAAAAACAAGATATCTGATTTCATCCATTCATTCATTCACTGTGTACCACTTTATCCTCCACGTGAGGGGCACGGTGGGCGGAGCCAATCCAAGCTAACACAGGGTGAAAGGTGGGGTACACAGAGACAAACAACTATTCACCCTCACATTCACACCTATGGTCACTTTAGAGTGTCCACATCAAATCAACATCTTTTTGGAACATGAGAGGAAACTAGAGCCCTCGGTCAGACCGGGTTACAAACCCGGCCACTACTCCGCCGTGTGGCCCCAAGAAGCACCAATCAATACCAACTGCCATTTCCCACCACTTTCTGATATTTTATGAAACAACTAATTGATTTATCAAGAAAATAATTGACAGGTTCATTGCTAGTGAATAAAATAATCATCATATGCAGCCCTACTAATAACCTACATGTACGTTTACATATTAGGTGTATTCAAACACACAATCAGAGAGAAAATTTTAAAAAGTAAAGCTTTAAAAAAAAGCTTTACTGCAAGCATTTAAAGGAATATGCACACCATTGTTCTTCTTCTGTGGGCAGAGCAATGTGTTTACCCTTTCACCCATAAATCAGAGATAAATCTCACTTCTGGCTCAGTGATAAATGCAAACAATCTCTGCCACACGCTGCTTTCTGTGCTTTAGTAGACAAAAGTATTTGGGTCATGCACAACAATCTTTTGCCCAGTAATCTCTAAGAACAGCCTTCTTTCATAGGTTTCCTTCAGTCTCCATCTAACGCCCTCCCGCCTTTAATTCAGCATCTCTCATTTTCTAGCAAAGGAGATTAGGAAGATCGTGTTGCATAATCTGAGGCATTCAGCTGGTCTCAACTTTGCCACTGTAGCCTACATCTGCAAAATCTACAACAAGACACACATCACCTACACCCTGCGTTGTAACCACCTGTGCAACCAAGAGGCTGTGACCATTTCTGATGACGAGCTGATTTTCAACTCACTCACTCACTCAAAGTCACATCTGAGATAACCATTTGACGAAGATAAAGTTGCCTTATCTGCAAGAAACCCTGACAGAAAATATCCACTTGACAGAGGGTAAAAGGCAATTTAAGCAAACACTCACCCACGGAGACGCAGTGGACAGAAAGAAGGAGGCAAAAATAAGAGAACAGGATGAGAAGCAGGCTGAGTGTCTCTCTCTCCTCTGACAACAACTTGTGAGCATGTGAACATCAGATGACACAAACATCTTACTTAATGCAAAGTGGAAAAACAGGTTCAGTCCACCACCCATGCAGGTGGAGAACACATGGCCTCAATCACAACTCTGACTGCCAAAGTTTTCTTGTAGTTTTCATTTCATCAATTTCATTTCATTTATTCTTTTTTTTTTTTTACTTTTTTTTTTTAATTTTTGAATTTTGCACAAAAGCACACAATATTCAACACCTGCACATACGTTTACACTGTGGGTGCATTTAAACTGAAGTAATAAGATTCAGCTGCTGGAAACGTGTGGGTTTGACTTTAAAGATTGTAATTATTTGTTTTTACAGTCTAAAGGCAGAACTGTCAAACTGTGTGACATTCTTCTGGCTAAAGCCCCATTGTTCCAACTTCCGTGTCATTAATGAAAAAGCCCATAATTAGAGAAAACACCATTGTTGCGCCTCCACATGCTCACCTAATTGGCCACTTTCCCCCCATAATGTCCTCAAACTGCAGCGCAACAAACAGCGCCTCTCTTTTCATTCATACTCTGGCTCTGTTGATCAGGAAGAATTCCTACCTTTGCCTGCCAACTTGCTGCCAACTTGCGTCACCGCGTCAAGTGGATGATAAACGAGCTTTGACGTATATGCGCAAGATCTCAAATCAATCCGGATTCAGCGGCAAACGACGCGAGAGCGACACATTTCCCGACTGGCAGAGGGTGAGCCACTGTCGGCCTATTTATGAGCTGCGCCTCGGGAGCCTACATCCACCGACACGCCGACCAGCTGCTGCTGCTGCTGCGGCTGCACTTTTCACTTCTCCCACTCACATCATCAGCGCGTCACGCAGGATGTTGTGCGCACTGCAACAGAAGCACCGTGGCGCACGCATGGCGCGCTCACCCCCGCTGTTCACTCCCCCCAACATCTCTGCTTTTACCCCCCGATGCTTAAGCGAATGGTGGATTAAAGGCGTTCAAACTCCGCTGCTGTCACTATATCGCTATTGGTGCATGCAGATTTGTATTTATCCATCTTTTTCCTCCATCTCTGCAGACAGAGAGGGGGAGAGAGGAGAGGAAAGGCCACTGTGATCAGCTGGTCATCAGGGAATTAGTATAATTGAATCCTGGGCGGGTTTTTCTCTGCAGACTGAGAAGGTTTCCTGAAATATCCAAAAGCATCTCACCCGCTCCTCCATCTCGGTACAGTCTGCGGGTCCAGCCGTCGCATCACCGGCAGCCACAGCGGCCATGGCAGCAGAGAGAGGAAAAAAGAGAGAGAGGGTGAAAGAGAGAGGGAGAGAGAGGAGGGGATGCTCTGCTGGCCTAAAAATGCACATACTCAGAATAGCTAATAGAAAGTATACATATTTATTTATGCCAATAACACTACATATAAATGCTGTTTAAAAAGCGTGACTGGATTACAAATTATTGTCTGTCTCAGAGGTATTATACAACTCAAATGCATTTTTGGAGTATTACACTATCACACACATTTAAAAGTTCCAGAGTGTGAGTATTAGTGAAATCCAAGACTGCAGAGTGTATTCTTTGACTGCAGAGTGCATTCTAGGGAACCAGTGGCCTCTGTATAATGTAAACACTCTCCACTCTCACCACATTCCCCACAATTTCCCCTTCCTTCTTAAGTAGTTTATGTATCAGCTTTGTCATTAGTGAGCTCCCGGTTCATAATGTGAAGTGTGATTACTGTAGAATCATGTCGTCGTCGAGATGGCAGCCTCTGCAAAGCAAGCCCCTTACTGTTAAGTATACATATTAAAGGCCTATTCTAAGGCTATGATAACCAAACAAACACAATTGGTCTATTTGTGCATGTCCATGTTTTATAGCATAACCACTATCTGTCAAGTTGCAGTTTCCTGTTTGCATACTCTCCACTTGAGAGGCTTGACCCACGGCTGAGGTAGTTGGACATGGGAACAAAGAACAGCATATACTATTTACCACAATCTACCACTGTATTTCAAGTGTCACAGGCTACTGGCTAGTTGCATGACTTCCACAGCAGATTACCTTTTGGACATTTACAGTATAATATTGTATCCTCGACACTGCACTTTCAAAGAAGGTTAGTGTATACTTTTTAAGTAATTTACTGCAAATTGACAGCTGTTTTAATGTGACTTCACAGTTATGCCATACATCACAGCAGTGCAGACAAAGCCCCTTAACTTATGTGTCAGTTTGTTAATTTATCTCAGAGCAAAACAACTGGAGTCAAATTCCCTGTATGTACACTCTAATCACCTCAGGTCCCATCAAAAGTCTAAAAAACAAAACGATCTTTTAACTTTAATTTTCTTCATATTTGAAAATGACCATAGAGCAGTACCCAATGAGGCCACAAGGTGGAAGCACAAAACAAGAGACATCATACAAACTAGGTTACATAAGAAGTTCAGGGAAAGAGGTCAACAGTGAATGACCCTTAAAAAGTGGTCCAACCATACTGAACTGAAGAGTTGGGCACAACATTTGATCTTTGATGAAGATGTGGTAGGGACATGTCCCCTGTCCCCTATGTAAATGACATGGACAGCACTGAAAGCAACACTGTGTAACTTTGGCTGGATGTGCTGTTAGTTAAGCAAACATGACACAATTACAGTTAGGCATATCTCTGATGAATAATAAGTCTAGATTTATTTTTTTTGAGCCTGTGACATCACTGAAGCTATCAGAAATACTTTTTTTCTGTCCATTCACCAAACTTACAGTGGCAGTTAAATAAAAGTCACTTTAGCCTGGTAATCTCAACATAATCATCAGCATAACATAAAAAAGGCCTGAGCCATAGATGTCTGCTTTGTGGGCCACTATAAGCAGAACACATCAATGTTTTGTTTGCATACAAACATTTATCAATAAAATGAATGATTTACTAGACAGATTTTAATATTTTATATTCCCCTCTGTCCCTCAGAATAAAGAACAAATATTACTGTGAATTTGCTAAATAGAATATTTTTTTATATATCGTTGTCCACCTGCAATACCCCAAAGCCCACCAGAGGGTTACAGCCACACACTTTAGAAAGCACTGAATTAAAGGTCCAGTGTGAAACATTCAGGAGGATAAACTGGCATACATGAAATATACTACGAATGTGTACGTTTGTATAAGTGTATAACATTTTTTTAGTTTTCATAGCCTTTGAATAAGTCTAGTTTACGTACTTTACTTAAAGACCTCACTTTGCGGATGCTGCCATGTTTCTACAACAGCCAGAACAGACAAACCAGTCAGAGCTAATGAGATAATGGTGTTCCAGTTGTAGCTGGAAGTCAAAATATCCAAGTTGAAGTCAGATTACAACCTCACAAACTCTGGTAAAGGGTCCCAAGATGGCTGCCACTCATACAAACATTACTTTTACTGTTAGATGCATTTCAGTTACATTTATTTCACAGTAAATCAGTTGTCCACTTAATTCTATTTCATTTGTATCTGTGGGAAATGTTGGTATATACTGCAAAAAACCCTTGTGACCCAATGACCAGCCCAGGATCCTGTTTTTCTGACTTCTCAGCTGGAATCCTGTTAACAGCACAAAGGTGCTGTCAATACCAGTGCCATTGTCCAAATTCTGATGTAAATAAGACGTGCCATTATTATGCAAAACAAGAGGAACAACATCCTTCCTGGTCTATGTAGGCCACCAGACTTCCATGTCATGCCGGAAAGTTCTTGGGTTGTTACAATCCAACAATTTCACCGTTAGATGTCACTTAAACCTGGTCCTAGGGACCCCCTGTATGTTTCAGATGCTTCCCTGCTCCAACACACCTGATTCAGTTATATGGGTCGTTATCAGGCTTCTGCAATGAGCTGACTATTTAAATCCGGCGCAGGATTGAGATACCCTGCTTTAAACATTAGATGCATTATTTGGCTGATGCTTGGTGAGTTGGTTCACCTTGTAGTGTCCTAAAATGTCCACATAGGGGCAGGCTGTAGGTTCGAGCAGGTTAAAACAAGGGGGACAAGTGGAAGTTTATGAGCTGGAGTCAATGAAGGGGAGACAATAAGACTGTCCACTTCATTTACTGTAAAACCAATTAATGTCACAGGCTCCGAACTGGACAGCAACTTATCGCTTATAACGGTCTGCAGTTTAATCATTCAGAAAATATTAAGTGTGAATGCTTTGGTCAATTAGGCCAGAAACTGTCTGTCTGTGTCATGTTCTAAAACTCCAATGGTTTCATGGCTGGTTGCTTATAAAACCTATTAATTAGATGGCGTGCTGACGAAAATCTGACTGATTAGCCTTCACCAACAGACGGGGATTAGGCTTTTCGTCTGTAATTATTATAAAGCATACGTCAGCAGATATCCACCCACTTTTTTTTAAACAGGCAGATAGACAGACAGACAGACAGACGTGGAGTGGAACTGCTGCAGCTGCTGTGGAACCGTGCCTTGTTGTTGGATGACTGCAATGTTCCTGTGTGTGTGAGTGAGACCCAGTGAGTCAGGAACAGCAGCAGCAGCAGGAATATCCTCACAGTGCCACGACGCTCACTGACACACGCGCGCGCGCGTCCACGCTCCCACGACAGACAGACAGGCAGCGCTGACTCTGCTCCCATAATCAGCATCCTATGCTATTCTGCTCAAGATGGCGGTGCAGGCAGTGGAAAAGGACGGAATAGTGAGTATTCTGGGAGAGTCGGGCAAACCGGGTGGGGGTGTTTAATGTCAATTAGTTTGTGTTGTTTTCAGAATAAATGCCCGTGGGGTTTGTTTTTACGCTCCGTTATGTCAATTGACCGGCGCTTGTTTGCATATGCGGAGCTCTGTGGTGCGCTGCGCACGCTGGAGACTCCTCTTTCATGTGTGACCGCGGAGGAAATAGTAAGGAAATCCAATACGCGTGGAAGTGAACTGAAGTGTCCGCGGTGTGTGCTTTCATCTTTAAGGGCCCTTCAGCCAGCGCAGCGAAATGTGTGCATTTGCTGCGCCAGTGCGACGTACACCGGCCAATTTTATTGTCTCTTATTCCTAAATACGGGAGAATAACATGTCAGGTCTGCCGCTGCTGCCTCAGCCATTGTTAGAAAATGAATTAGAGGCTACAATGTGTGTGTGTAATAAATAATAGTATAGGCCTGCGTCTAGAGCTTTAAATGATATGTCTCTGTGTGTGTGTTTGTTATCTCTGGTGTTGAAGAATGTGGACGATGACCACCTGAATGACTCGCTGGGGAACCCCGGCCTCATCTCACCTGACAAAGAGGATATATCACGTCTCTTGGTATGAGAGATGTTCGTTTTAACCACCTCTCTAATCCTTCCTTGATGCTGTCTCCGCTCTGTAACGACTGAAATGTGTGCGTTTTGCATAGACTGTTCCATTCAGCGGACGTATCCGTGGCGGCATGCGGCCAGGGAAGAAGATCATAGTGATGGGCATCATCGACCTGGAGCCAGACAGGTATGATAGCGATCAGCAAGGCATGCAGGTGCGGCTTATCTGCAGCTCAGCGTATTCCTGTTTTGTATCATTCGTGTGCATAATGATGGGATTTTAGTGATAAACTCTTTTGTTTTAACTGGTGCTGGTCAGACTTGCCCAGCCACTCCATCACAGTGAGTAATGCGTGGGCAGCCACAGAGAATGGTGGCTTCTTATTCTTGTTCTTCGTAAGCATGTAGAGACAGGGCGTTCCCCCAGCAGCAGGGAGAAAAGGGGGTTTAAAGAAGAAAAAAGAAAAGGGGGGGGGATGAAAACAGCACTCAGTGAGGCAGACTGTGTTTGGGTGTGTCCTTTGCCCTACATGGAAACTTGTGTCAAAGTTGGAAGAAACCTCCCCATGACCTCATCATGCTCTGTGGCTGCTGCTGCTGCTGCTGCTGGCACTGTATTCATGACGGAGTTCATCTGCTGACACAGAGCTGTTCCAAGCCTCAAACAACAACAACACACAACTGTTTTTCTGTAGTCCTGAGGAAGGTTGTTACTCTGTGAATGAATTAATGAATGCATGGATATTTTTTTTAAATATCTTAAAAAAAAAATGAAGTAAAAAACAACACCAGTAACAGAGCAGTGTTTGGAAAGGAGTAAGTTTAAGTAAAAGCTTGTATGTCGCTTTCCCACGTCTATATTCAAACTTCTTATCTGAAACTTTCAACCCAAATGAAGGATTTTCTTTCCTGTCTTCAACCAACGTCGCAAGACACATTTCACGTCATATTTCTACGATCAGTGTACATCACATGACAGTCAGTCAGTTATTTGCAACCTAAATATCCACCATACTGTAATTATTGTCTCCACACTAACACTAATGCAAAGATGTCAAACTGCACAGCTGCTGTGGAGTTGGGGGTCGAGCAGAACTAGCTGTAGGGATTATTTGTGATTAACACACAGTTGGTTTGCTGTCGCACAGCAGCAGCATAATAATAATTATGCAGCTGATTCATCTCAGATTAGCTATGTGGACTCCTGTCCTGTCTGACTGAGTCCCTTCCTCCCGCAGCTTTGACGTGAGCCTGACCTGCGGCCGAGACTCGGAGAAGGAGGAGGTGCCTCACGACATAGCCCTGAAACTCACTGCCCGTTTCAGTGACCGCCAGTTTCTACGCAGTGCCCGTATTTCCGGGAAATGGACACAAGAGGAGGCCTCCACTGACTACTTTCCCTTCATCCCTGATCAGCCCTTTAGGGTAAATACTCACTTTTGCATTCATCGCTTACTTCTGTATGCTACTGTATGCTGTTTCCGTGCAGGTTCAGACTGAATGTCTCGTGATCACATGGTGATTGATGAATGACATTATGTGCTATTGATGGAGACCTGAAACTAACAATTGAGACCATTAACTCAACAGGAAACTGTTTTGTGACCTTGTAAATCATGTGGACTTTGGACCATTCAGAGTTCACCTGGTGCCCCCTGGTGGCCCTTTAGTATATTCCTACTTCCTGTTTGGCAAACGTTTTATATAGAGTCTTTGACCTGATGAGAATTGAAATATTTTTTTTTTTTATCATGTTCCAAGCTTAGGTATAAATATGAATAATCAACTATTGTGCAACATGGGCAGGTTTAGTTATAGGTTTGAAGATCCTTCCTATGGAACATGAAAACATTACAGCCTTTAAGTTCTTTGCTGTGGTTTAGAAGTGTGGTAAATCTGCATGTGAGTGTTTTATTCATATTCATTGTGAAATGGCCAATACATGCAACAACACATACACCTGCTCTTTTTAACTAGAAATAAATGAATTATTGGCACTCTAATAAATCATGAAAAGAAGAGCAGGTCTATTTGGAAACACTACAGTAAACATGCTGAACTGTGTTTGTTAAGTGACTGTGATGTAACATCATCTTAAAGACACAGTCACATACTACAACACTAATGTTCCAGTGCAGAGACAAATAGGAAGTGTGTTTCCAAGCTAAATTATATCTCTCTTGTATAAACACTGCTCATATCCTGTGTGGTTGACTGTGATGGGCAGCATCATCATCACTGTGCTGGGTGAGGAGAAGAGTGATGTTGGGGGGTAGGGAGGGTTTGAGCCTACATACATGATGAGTAACTGTAGCAGCACCTGAGGACTTTGTAGCTCATATTCTGCTCTAATAATTCTGAAAGTGAGCATGAATACCACACATGTCTGGCTATAAATACACAGGGAGGCTGTTCTGCTTGTTCTGCTTGTGTTGCTGTATTTTGTTGTTGGAGAAGTCAGTAATTCAAAGTGAAAGCGCTGAAGACATCGCTGAGATCTCTGCCTCCGCTTATGTAACGTCAGCTCTCTGATAAAGTGTCATTGTTCGTGGTCACTGTGACCGAGCGTCGTCTGCACAGTCATGACTCCTGTCAACAGCTGGGAGGATGCAGATTAAGGATGTGTTACAGATCATGTCCAACAAACTGCCTTGTGATTTGGACAGACACATGATGTGTGTGTGTGTGTTTGTGTGTGTCTGCTTGTGTTGCTGTCTGCCTCAGGCAGCGTGAACACACCTATGAGTTTGTTTACTTCTTTTCAAACTGAACAAAGACATGCTTGCACTGTTGTCTTCTGGTATTTGGTTCATGCGGGTTCATGCTGTGCACGTACTAGTCAGCCACTCTGAAGCAAAAGTGACATAGAAACTTGTTTATAGCTCGATTATTGACAAAGGTTTTAGCAGTTGTAGCTCTGTGTTGATAGAGAGCTGCTGTGCATTTTGGCATGTGCATGCCAGCCCTTTTGACCAAAACTGGAAAGCGGTGTGCCACATGGAGCATGCACACTGCACACCAAAGAAATTGACAAATGAAATTGAAGTTGCTCGGGCTCTAGAAGATGTCTGTGAAGAAGACACATAGACATGGATGGGATGATCCATATCTTTAACTGCAATTGTGTGAAATTTAAATTACTAGTAGATCATTTTTGATGGAGTGTGAAGTGTTTCGTGTCTCTCTTCAACTGCCTGTAGCATATACTCATAGATTCTGTATTATAATATTGTCTATTCTCAGTTCATCACTATCTATGATTTATAATCACGTAACCTCTTTGTCGTTCTCCCGTTCCGTCCCCGCAGATTGAGATCCACTGTGAGCACCAGAGGTTCCGGATATTTGTGGACGGACACCAGCTGTTTGACTTTTATCACAAAGTAAAATCTTTGCCCTCAATCGATACAGTACGGATACAAGGAGATCTACAGATCACCAAGCTCGGTTAACATCCCGACTCTTCCTGCTCTGCGAAGTCATGTGTGAAGCAAGGACTTCATCACAGATGACCATACACTCACACACACACACACACACACACTCATACATACATACACGTCCGCTTGTTACGGCACGCCACTCATAATAACCCAACATGCACCACTGCAGCAAAATAGCAACTGGAAAACGTCTTCAGCAGTGACAAGTTAGAAATCTGCATACTTTCACTCACTCCTTTTGATCTGTTGTGATGATGCTTTGTGGGTGAATGTGTTTCCTTGTCTTTCAGGTGTTTTTCCTTGTAGCCCCAGTTTTGTCAGATCAGGAATCTCACAGCTTATTAATAGTGCATCCTCTCTTTTTTTTCATGTTAAATCCTTTGGGGATGCTGAGATAGAAGCAGCTGTGGAAGTCTTTTCAAGCTCAGATGTTACAGAAAGTAGTTACTCAGGAAAATACGTCTGAAACTCAGCAGCTAAGGAAAAGGCAAGGTTTTATTGCCCAGGGGTGAAATTTTCTGATTTCTTAAATCTTTAAAGATTCAGTGTAATTATTAGTGACACCCAATGGCTGGGGCTGGTATGTTGGTTTTGACTGCCTCCTCAAAGCAAGGGCATTGCCATAAGTACAGTACATATATAAAGGCTTATTCATAGGTCTACAAAAACCAAATGGTTATTATTTTAAAGCAGATATATACTTATGGGTAGCACATTACATTTCTGCCAATAAAACTCAATTATTTAGGGAAGTTCTCCAACTGGTAGGCATTAGGACATGATCAAACAGGAAGAAACAACACTGTTGGGTGGTGTTTGCTGTAAAACTCACAGTATTGAACCTAAGTAGATGCTTTTTAGATTGTAGTCATTTCAGAGAAAATTAAAATCAGATTTGATATTGACTTAACCCACCTGGATGTGCAGTTAACACAATAGCACACAGTATTTTACCCTGTCTCTGTGCCTGTGTATCAACTCCATAGGCACTCCTTCGCCCTTCCTTGGGTTTATCCCAGTCGTCATGGTAACACACTGCTGTCTCGCTGACCTCAATATCCAAAAATGAGAATTCTATCATGAGGAGATGCCACACACTGAATTCCACACTGTATTTGTTGGTAGATATCACACATTTTAACGATCGCTGCAGCCATACTCCTGTTTGGCGAACAGTAAGGCAAAGTTATGACTTTATTTAATTCAAATAACTTTATTATTATAAGTTATCTGATCTTTTGTGTTCAACTCAGAAACATCTGAGTTATTTAATAATACAATATGCAACTCATCCACGTAAAAAGCACACTCGCTTCACTAAACGGTGCTGTTGAAGTGCGCAGGTTATGATTGCAACTAAACAACAAATCACGCAAAAACGCGTTCCACAGTCAACTGAGCCGGGAAAGGTTTATCGAATGTATATTATTCATGTTTCAGTGGTAGCATAGACAATTACAGTGATGCACAATATGTTTACTTCATGGCACAGTTTGTTAGTGGCATGGCTGGTGCTGTTATTTTCCATTTCCAGTCAGACAATATGTGGTACGTGTTTTTAAAAGTGAGTCTGTAATCATTCCACGTTCATGTCGGGTCCACACTGAAGCAGGTAGACGTTACACAGCAGTCTCGTCCGTGTTTACTGCAGCCAGTGGGTTGTTTTAGTGACTTGTATCGTGACTGATTTGTTTCTTTGTCCTCTCTGCACAGGACATGTGTTTCTCCACTGAGGCGGACAGAAGGTTATTATAAACACAGTTTACCTGTAATACAAAACTCATCAGTATTATTGTTTTAAGGAGCTTGACATCCACTATGCTTTGCCACAATGAACTCAATAAGAATGTCACTGCAACAATTCTCATGAAGGGATGATAAGATGTAATTTATTTCTTTATTAATTGGTTATAAATCATTCCCAAGACTTTATATATCTCTAATAATGGATAATAAAAATGACTACAGTGTCCAGGTTGTAAAAAAAAAAAGTCTTCAGTTTTTTTTTTATTTAGTTTTGGTAATGTCGTCTTAATTGTAGTTGGTTCAGATTAGGAGGCCATATGTGGAAAGCCATATGTGGAAAGTTGAGGGTGCACTTTTTTATAGCTCCTTCTACATTTCCTAACTCCTAAATCAGAGGTCTCAAACTTGCGGCCTGCCACCAGTTTTTGCTATTTACAGATTCAATTAATCATACATATGTTTTTTTATTATTATTATTATTATTATTATTAATGTGAATTATTCCTCGTTCCTTGTCCAAACAAACTCTTATTTTTAAATTCTGTGAAACATTGTCACCAATATTGAGACTGCGATATCATGATGGAATATTGTGACATATTTATAAGCTCATATCTCCCAGCCATACTTAACAGTTGGTTTATTCCCTCAAAAGTTTTATTTCTGAACACATACTTCATATTGATTTAAGTGGCGCACCATGACCAAGTACTGAAAACAGCCTCCGTGTTAATTCTTGCTGTTGCAGTTGTTACCATACCAGCGCATAATGATCATGCATTTATCTAATGCTGTGCAATGGGTTTAAAACTGCTCAACGCAGCATAGAGGGTTTCTTTGTTGCACTGATCTCACTGCAGTGCTCTCTGGAAACGATGCTTAGTTAGTCCGCAGTGACCAAAACGCAGAGAAGACGCTCTCAATCTCACCGTTCTTGAGACAATGTACGGTCGTGGAGCAGAACTCTCTTCTCCTGTTTGGTCAGACGGGGTCGTCTTCCTTGTTTTTATCTTGACAGCTGCCGGTTTATTTTTGAGCACAAACAGGAAATGCGTAGTTTGTTAAAAGAGAGCAGCGACAAGTTCAAGTTCATTATCCACAACTGGGTTACAACATGTGTGTACAAAGAATGTGTAACTGTATTTTACAACAGTTTTGTAATGGTTTGTGTGTTTTCATTTCTTTCATGCTTATGACATGTTATGTCAATATACTAAAGCCTGCACCATGCAAACAATGGGACCATAATTCAGCAGCCATGTAAAAGAGCTATTCTCAACATACGACAATTGTGTATTGTTCCCATTAGGTTTTCTTCATAGTTGGCTGTGGTGCAGGTATGTGATAAGCCAGCAGGGTTACTGATTTGGTACTTTTGCACATTAAATTAACAAGGTACTGGTTTTCATTTAAGGGACCTACTAATGCTTAAGTGGAAATAGCAGGTCCCTGTCTCTGATTTTGTTTTGATAATTATCCTTACCACTATATGATCTAGAACCCTTTAAATGCAAAAAAGTGAATGTCTTCATAAATACCCAGGTGGAAATACTGTTTATACTCCCCTCAGTTATTCAGGATGCTCCTACACACTGATGTCATTAGATTTTCTGAGGGGAATTTTCTGCACTCTTCCTAAACTCTGATGTGTTTCTGAAACCGTGTATTTGACCCAGGACTGTTTGGGACTTTGGATGTACGCATTTATAAACACAACCTCACAGGTTTTGGTTTTCCATGACAAATATAAAGCAGGAAGCGTTTTTTTCGAGCATGTATAAGTGACTTCCTGTCTGTTTTGTAAACAACATAGACCGAGTTTATTATATTCCTGTTTTTTTTTATACTTTTTTTCCCATTGCTCCATTTTTTACCATTTACCTGACGTGTTTTAAAGATGAGACTTTGCTTAAATTCCCGTTGATTTAATATTACATATTGCTGACACAAACATTTGGACCAGCGACACAAGAATATTAACTAAAGTTGTTTTGTTTGCTGGTTTTAGTATTTACAAGTGAAACAGCAAAATGGCTTCCTAAGATGTCATGATATCATTTTTGAAAGTAGAAGACAAGTAGGCTCATCTGTAGCTCATGTATTGTGTGGTTGTACGATAATTCTATTTATTACCAGCAGGGTGCGTGTGTGGTAACATTATACATACTGTATTGGTAACATGCAAACTTTTGATGTTTATATGAAAGCATTTTTGAAAAGCTATTGTTTTTTGTTTTTTAAGTAAAAAAACATGTTTTGGCTCCAACAGTTGTATTTTCATGTGTGAGATGTGTTGGATCAAACTACTTTAGCTGCAAAACAAGGTGAACAACATTTTATATGGCTGTGTCAATACAAAAATAAAGATAAAATACAATGATTCAAATTCAAATTCAAATAAATTAAAGGAGTAGTGAATTAAAAAGGAAAATGCTGACTTGGCTGACCCACAGGTCTAGGTACAACACATGCAGTGTTAAAGGTGTTGTTTGCAATGTTCTCTTCTGGCTAACTTCCTGTGCGTTGCTGAGGTTACCATTTCCACCCATTTAGCCTCATGAATGCATTTTGTGAAGGGAGTATAATTAATTCACAAAGACAAGTTTCTTTGTGGAGTTCTTGGCTCCGGATTAACTGGAAAAGTTTCTCCAGGATTTACTGACAGAGACGACGAGAACAAACTCACTCAAACATCAGTGATACCTGCTGGAATATACTGTAGACCTATTTAACATGCATTCTACACTTTCCCACACTTGCTAAACCACTAATCCATTCTCTGATCAATTAATCACCCAAACCCATTAATTGAACTTTTTATTTGCATATCCTGCAAACCTCTAAAGTATTCTCTAGTACTAAAACACATTTTTGCACTGTGATGTACTCGTTGTGCATATTGGGAGCCACAGGTTGCAGAAGTTACAGCACAGGTGTCACAGTTTACACATAACTAGTTAAGTGTGAAGTGAAAACATGTGTTGCTAATGATGTGATGAAACCAATATAAGCCGGTTTAAAGAGCACAAGTCAGCTGATCTGAAAACAATGTTTTGATAGGATTGTTTGATTTTTACCAGGAGAATCTGTGTTTTTTTGTATGTGTAAACCTAGCACAAAAAGTAAGGAAAATTGTCTTTGGTTGATTATTTCTTTGTTGTAACAATGCTTTGTGGTAATAAATCATCCCACAGCAGTGTGGGACCAAGCTGGTGACCACCATGAGGAGGAGGTGCCAGGCTGTTGTGGCTGTGTATGGTTCTTCCACATGCTACTGAGGCCCCTGTTTGTTAAATGAAAAAATAGTAACATTCAGAACATGTCTTATTTCTTCAGACTTCAATCATTGGCAGAGAAGATCTGGCAAGTTTTTCATGGGCACAACCCACACACTCAACTCTGCTGCTCAACCCACAAATGCATTTTCCTTACAAATGTGGCACAATTAAAAAGTGAAATACACAGCCTTTCCAACAGCATAAGATGTTTTGCCAAGACTCAAGTTTGTGCTTAAAGAAAAGGGTAAACGTTTTTAAGAAATGTATTTTTAGCAAATTTAGAAAAAGTGTAAAAAAAACAGATTTAATGCATGATGTGAAAAGCAGTTGCTGCATATCTGGCAGCAAAGAGACTTTAAAAAACTTTTACAAACGTCATTGCTCTGTTACTTTTTAAGGGTAAAGTAAATTAAATTCAATTCAATTCAATTAAACACCTCATTTAATCAGCGGTCAAACCCCCTGCAGACAGATTTTAACAGCTTGATAACATTTAAATGTTGCTGCAAGAGTCTGTCAGAATATTGTATGATACCTGGCACAACATGTTTGAGCTCGACCCACAGATTTGCTCTCCTGTATGAGTCTATTTTAGTTTCACTGACTGCAATAGCTACACAGCCAAATTGATAATCAGCAATTTGCCCAATAAAAGTGAAGAACTGCTCTTTAAAATGACACACAAATATGACCCTATGAATTCTGTTATCTATAAATATATCCCTAATCGAAATGTACCTTTTGCAACAATTATTAAGTTATTTTTTGTTTAATACCACTATGTTTGTCCTTTAGTATGGTGGCCCTGGAGTGCCAAACATTGAAACATTAAGAAAACACAAAAAATTACTAAAACAATTAACATTTTTAAATTACCTGTTCATGTTTCAGTGTTTTCTTCTTAATGTTTTAGCGTTTTTTGTTGTTGTTTTTGTTTTGATAATGAAAAATTTTTTATAATAATTATAAAGAAATATGGTATTACAGTAAAAAAAAAAAGGGTACTCCATTGCAGCAGGGGGCGAGAGTGAAAATGGATAATGTGTATTTAAAAGCCAAACAGGAAACATTAGCTCCATCATTGTTATTGTATATAAAACAATTCTGCTTTCACTTCCCGGGGGAGGTTGGTGTGTAGTTTGTGTAGTTGTGTATGTGCTGGTTCCGTTAGTCAGTCAATTATAAAGCGTCGTCATGTTGAGGACGCAGCAGCTTCGAATGCTGCTCAACGAGCGTCTGGCAGCGGCAGCAGATGAAGTCTTTGGACTGGTGGTGCAGACCATCGCCGAGTATCAGGATGAGCTAGTCCGTTCTAAAGCAGAGGTCGTCCGCCTGAAGAAGGAGATAAAGCAGCTGTCCGCCTTCAAAGCTGTGGCATCTTCATTCAGAGCAGGTGTGCGTCACACACATTTTTACTTCAGTTTTGTTTCCATTCACCTTTGTAAAGATTTGTTTATATATATATAGCGTTGTTACATATGTATATATATATATATATATATATACATATACATATATAACAAAATATAACCTCAGAAGACCAAGGGAGAGAATAAATAGGCCTCAATCAGGACTTTCATCCTTTCTTAAAAAAGGTCCACAGAAATGACACCTTCTTTAAAGAACTCAAAATGCAGCAGTCAGGCTCCAGGTGCAAACACATTTTACTTATTTTTGAAATTACTTCACTGGCTCCTGATCCACTTTAAAATGTAAAGTATGTTTGTATTTTGAAAGTGCTGGCTGCAGAATACAGAGCTGAACACCTAAACCTAAAGATCTGGACCGGATGCAACAGCCTTTAGGCAACCTGACATCCTCTGGCAGATCATTACATCCATTCCTTGGTTTAATCTTGTTACCTGTATATGTTCAGTGTGGAACAACCATTCTGGAGAAGAGGGTTAGTTTATTAATTTTTATTCTATGTTAAGTTACATTTTACATTTTGAAAAGAGCTGCATCAATAAGGGTAGTATTGTTATGAGAAAGGTCTGTCATAATTTCAAACCTCTGGCGACAAATGATATCTACTTAAATCCAAAGTCATTGAATCCAACAGATCTGTAGAAATATATTTCTTTTACTCTGTCTTTGTCTCTGTCCTTTAGACACCCCGTCAGTCTCTGAGGAGGCATGTCCTTCTCAGCAGCCAGACAAGATTCCTTTTGTGGAGAACAATCAGAGCAGTGACCCTCAGCAGGTCAAACGGGAGAAGGTGGATCTCTATTTTAAGTCAGGGCTGGAGGAAGCCACTTCCTCTGACGATGTTGCTGCACTGGAAAACCGAAATACTCAGACACACTACAAGCCATTCCCTTCTCCCACTATTACGTTGACACTGGGCAACGACGACAATTGGACTGTTGATGACACGGCGCTCTGCGGCCCAAGTGATAGCGTCACTTCTCCTAAGAACTATAGAAGACGAGCTCAGGACAAGAAGATTTGCCGCTTCTGCCGCAAGCGGTTTAAGAAGGACTCGGCTCTGATCCAACACGTGGACGAGGTTCACACGGGAGAGAAACCCTTTAAATGCCCTCAATGCGACAAGGAGTTTAATCGCAGGGACCACCTGTCTGTCCATTCAAGAGTTCACACTGGGGAAAAACCACACAAGTGTCCTTTCTGTGGAAAATTATTTGCTCAAACCTCAAATCTCAACGTTCACTTGAGGGTGCACACGGGGGAAAAGCCATACTTCTGCAAAACATGTGGCAAAATGGTTGCCCACAGCTACCACCTCAAAATCTGTGGCCTACCAGTGTCCACAGGGGAAAAGCTCTTTCGCTGTTATGTTTGTGGCAAAAAGTTTTCCACTTCTCCCAATCTGAAGGTGCATATGGAGATCCACGAGGCCAGGAACGTGAACCCGGCCATGCAGTCTGATGATCAAGATTTAATTATCATTTAATACTTAAAACATTCCTTATTAATTGAATAACAATTCAGAAATGTACTCTGTGATTCAGTGGTCTGGAACCTGACACAAATTTTCTCACTGAAAAAATATCCACTCTGGTCAAAGGCAAGAGGAAAATAAATTGCAGCAGTCAGGGAATGACTCTGGTCCAGGCAACTGCTTTTTGAGTTCAATGATTAAAATCTTGTTCTGCAGCAGGAGTCCTGTAAACACTGATGTTTAATTTTAAAATGTTGGGATTATACCGTAAGAAGCTCATGAATAATTGGACACTGATAGTGAAAGTATCCAGTAACTGTGTCTCTGTGATGTTACAGTGCTGTACAAGTGTTAAGTGGAAGCACTCTGCTCGGGTTGGATTTATACAAACCTAGTTTTCTCTGTTGTCATGTTGTGGGTTAACACATGTGTGTGTAACAAAATTAAAAACATGTCCATGTTTTGTTTATGCTAAACAGCTTATGTGATGGTAGTGTTTTGTTTTTTTAAATCTTTAGCAATGAAAGGTGTTTATTTTCATTGGAAGACAAACATTTATTGATAATCTCTGAGCACATTCATTCTTTCATTACATCACTCTCAATACTTCTTATAATAAATACATTTTGGATCTTTGAAACATGGTTTCAAATAATGCCTCAATAATGTCTCAAAAGCTTTTTCTGATCCAACCCACACAGGATACACGATCAATGAAAACATAACATTACATAAAAATGCCTATACTATGCAGCAAATTCAGTTTACATGAATATATATATAGTCTTATAATCCCCTAATAAGCACTAAACAGATTACAATGTGTGGAATATTCTGATTGTATTTACTAAATATCCCATGCATCAGTGCACATGATAAAAAGACTATATATATTTGCAACTTGTAAACAGGGATATGAAAGAAATGTAAACATCATAATCTGGAATATGTTTTATTCAGAAGTCAATGCAAACAAGGTATCGACAGGCTCACATGTAACTAACTATTGACCCAATCTCATTTTAACTTCAGATGTCTACCATTACATTCACTTCCAAAAAATATCTTAACCAGAAGCAATGAAGCACAACAAGTTAAAAAAGAGTTAAGATACAAGATAAAAACTAAAAAAACAAACAAGTACACGTTAAAATCTCAACAGGCAGCACATTTACAGAGCCTTAACAAAGACCATCTACTTCAAAGAAGAGTCACTCTGGCCTGAAAGATGGAGCCCGAGTATTCTTCCCAACGGTTCTCTGGCCGCAATTGGGTGACGTTTCCTGAAAACGGGATGTAGTGAGGCATCTCGAGTTTCTTTGCCCTTCTCCATACGACACAGCCCAGTCTTTACTTCACGGATAACGATGCTCCTGAGAGGTGATGGACAGCGAAGCTACGCCACTGACAGACAAGGCGTGACGACAAAGCAAAGTGAAAGACTGTTGGTAAATGAAGAAAATCCGACAGACTGTATCGCGAACCAGCAGTTAGCCACATTTTAAATAGCACGTCGGTGTTTCTGACAGGTAGCGTTAACTGGCTTCAGTAGCTAGCTTGTGATAATGTTAGCTAATCCGTTGCCCTGTAGTTAGGAGATAGCGGAATGTTTGTGTGCTTTTAGGCTCTAATGCACAGTTCAGTATCCGTAAACAAGCTAGCTTTGTCCACCTCAGTGCGGCTTTACAGTTGTAAGATCAAAGCTGTTAATATGTAGGAGAGAATATGTCATTAAATTATTTTGTTTAAAGTCTGCACACAAGGTTGTAGTTGTATTTTTGTAAAGGTTTAAACTCTAATCCCATGATCCTGATGAGGCTGCTGGTTTGAACAAGTAGCACATAACAGCGGATACTGTTTCCTGTATCAGTTTACTGACTGGGTCACTACTCTTTCTTTCTTTCCACTCTGGGATCAATGCTAAGACCTAGATGTAAACGCCTGCCCTAATGATTTTAGGAGACAAAGAGAATATGAGAGAGCCTGAATTTGTGCAACAGACATCTACGGTTCCTATTTTCGTTTGCAGATTCCTCATTGAAACAACAGTTTAACCTTTGTCAGGCATGAAACTGAAGTAGTAACTGAAATGTTTTAATTAGTTCATATACTAATCATTCAATCCATGATCAATTTCTATCAAAACAGAATAGAACTGGCCCACCACAGAGTGTAGGTTAAACAAGATTTAAAAATCCAAGATGGATTATAAAACTGAATAAAGAAATAAGCATTTTCATTTCGAACAGTGATTCAATGAATCGCAGACCTTGTTGATTCCTGATTTCAGTGTTATGCAGAACATTAATTATAAAGTATTTTTTTTGTACTTCCCAGGTGCATGAGGCCTTCAGGTTCTGCTAGGGAAACGCATGGAGCCATACATCATGCCCTTGCACTCCTCATCTCCCCCTCCATTGGATGATGATGGTGACGGGGAGGCTGGATCAGATGACGACGAGTTTGGAGACTTTGGGGTATTTTCCTGCTCCCCTCCAGGCTTTCCCAGTTCCATTAAGCCACCACCATCTAGCCTCAAAGAGCCTGCTCCTGCCACTAAGGCAGCCAAAGACCCACCCACCTGCAACTTAAACCACCCTGTTGAACAATTCCAAACTCTATCCAGCCTGGGCTCAAATTCTGTCAGAGGTGAGGGTTTTGATGCTGAATTATCTTCACATCTCACAAACGGATATGGTGAAGGAGGCCACAATTCTGAGGCCCATGATGCCCCTGTAGTAGGGACTTTCTCTTACATGGAGGAAAGTGGATTTGCTGATTTCACTGTGTTCTCAGAACAGGCAGCTCACCCCTGGTGCTGTGGCTTCTCTCCCTTAGGCAACCCAGAGAAGTGGGTTGGTGAAGTGGAAGGGTCAAATATGGGTGAACAAATCTATGGTCCAGCTGAAGCTATAATGAACTCTGAGCCCAAATCTCTTTGTGTACATGAGGCTAGAGAAAATATATGCACTAAGGTCAATCACTGTGAGAATAGAGATGCAGCAATCGTGCACTCATCTCAGGACCACCATCAGCCTCAGGAAGCTGTAGCAGCTTTTGATTCTGAGCAGCCTTGTTTTGCAGAGGAGGATACAGGCAATGATGGGGACAGCTGGAGGGAAATTAGGTGTCGTTTAAGGTCTTTACAAACCTCAGAGCTGCACGAGGATGAAGAGTCAGAGAAGCCCCCGACAGTCAGTGTGTATGAATCTGCTTTCGAGGACCTGTCTTCTATCTGTGAGGATTTCTCATTTGAAGGTATCTCTTGTGACCTGGAACCAAATGTTTCATCTCTTGCTTCGCCAGACAATCAGAGTGACTGGGACCAGACTGATGATGAGGATGAAGAACTGGAAAACCACAAGCGTTCTGACTCTTTTGGCAACAGCAGCATGACAAATCTCAGCCAAATTGAGGAAGAGAAGTGTTTTCATCAATCTGTGACTCAGGAAACCTCTGCTACCTCCACACAGTCACGTTCTCTAACACGTAGAGGAGATGAATTTTCAGACTTCAGTGACAGTGTTTGGGAGCATCACAGGGACCAGGAATGTGTTCAAGACGTGACTGTAATGGTGCAGAGTCTTGGGACCCTCCCGCCGAGTGACAGCTTTGCAGATTTCTGCTCAGCGCCCACGCAGGAAGATGGAGACGGGTCTTGGGCAGTGTTCCAGGATAAGAGGGATCAAGAGGAGGGACAAATGAGGACACAGGTCAGAGACCAAGTCAGCAGCCTGCACATTGATGGGTGTACTGAGGAAGATCAGGACCAGGTGCAACAATGTGGAGTTTTAAAGAGAAACAGCTGTCAGGTAGGACACATTTCACTGGCCTTTTTTTTTCTTTTTGTGATGATAAAAAGATAAAAACCCAATGCCAGAAGATGTCTGTTGTTTTGTTTTGTAAAGGATTACTCTTGCTGTTTTCATTTTGTCACATGCAAAAAGATTTGCCACAACATCAAAACAAAAAATGACTGTTTTGAATCATTCAAAAAAGTAAGTATATATATATATGCTCTGAATATCTCCAATGAGCGTTCCTTTTTTATTCAACCAGGTGTTGTTTTCCTGCCGTGTTCAGCAGCTTCTTTGGACCACTTTCCCAGAGGTCGTGGTCCCAGCTATGGAAGGTGAGGAGGAAGCACAGAGCCTTGGCACTTTGCTCCTTTCCCGACACCTGACTGAGAGTGAGGAGGAGAAGATGCCTGAGCTCAACAGTGATCAGTGGTGAGGTTAACTACCCTGAATATGAAAGGTGGTGGTGATGATGGTTGATGCATTTGACATTTAGAATTCAAAACAACCAAAATAAAGTTTTGTGTTTTCTTGTCTTCTCTAACAATTATCCAGGGTTCAGCAGGGCCTGTGTTGGCCACACAAAGATATCCACAGTGCAGTTGGCCTCCGGTTTCAGTGGAGAGGTTCCCATACAAATATGTCTCTGCTCCGGTGCCTCGGTGTGGACACAAGAAACAATGTAAGTTTGCACAAAACATAAAAACATGTGCATCTAATCACAGGTAGAAGGGTTAGTCCACCACTGGCCTTGTTATTTTAATGACCACTCATATTTATTTTTTGTTTTGAAGTCAAGTTTTCCTGCCCTTCCATTCCTTTTTTGCCCTTGACCTCTCTCCATTTTTCAAATGTTTTGAATTGCACATCTTGAATATCCAGTCTCTTGGCTGGTTTCCCTTTAATAGTAGTGCTGCTGATGCAAAGCTATGATTTTATGACTGTCAAATTTTGTGATCCTTGGCATTTTGAATAGACTGATGTGATTGAAAGTTTATGTTATTTGTTCTCACCCTCCAAAAGGTGTTCATTGGAGCAAAGAAGTCAGTAGCTGTGTCTACTTTTGCATCCAACCTGGTGAGTCAACTGTGAACAGGATTCTTTTTTTTTTTCGTGGGAAGAAAAATTTTGAGGTTGTTAGATGTCCTCTTCTCTTTTACTGTTGTGTCTGTTATGGATAGAAGACCATACAATGAATCCAACATGAGTCATTGAATCTAAACCTCTTTTATTTTATGATCCGTTAGGGAAAACTTGATCCCACAAAAGATTCTGCACCAGCTGCCCGTTCTACTGCAAACACAGCAGGGACACCACAAGAATTCCCAGGTCCCCACGTCAAACTGGACCCCTCAAAAGACTCAGTGCAGGTACATTCACAGCATAACAAGGGATGCAACAATTAGAGATTTTGATGGTACAATTACTGTTTGAAGAAAAAATAAGATTTTGTGGTCTACAATATTATTTATTGCTATTTGCAACACTATCTTCAGTGGGTTACATGTCGAGTGTTAGGTGCAATGCTCCTTTTCCTGGTTCGCTACTGTTAGATTTAATTGGACCACAACAAAAAACCTATGTTCTGCCTGCAGTCTGCCAGTTTTACCTGCAATAACTTATCATTTTCCTCACTGTGCTACTGCTGTTCATAGGAAAATACTGCACTAAAATCTCAGTATTGAAAGTGTGAAACACTGAATGCAGCCAAGCCTTTATCTTAGAAAACACTGATTTATACTTGCAACTTTAAGCAGAGCAGGTGAACACATGAACCTGCAATGTGATAATCAAGTACGTTAACTCCTCTCTATAGGAGGCGCCCCCTTCCGGTCTGTTGGAGCGGAGCAGCCGTCACCTCAGCAGCTCTCAGGACGGTACGTCCCCTCGTCGAGCCCCTCATTTCTGGGGCTGGAAGTAGATCTTCAGCCATCATTCACATGGCTTCCTTTAATAGCCAAATCCTTTAAGACTTTTACTCTGGGCTCCTCTGGACTTCTCCTCCTCTCCTGCAGGGCATGTCTGCTTCTTTTAATTTACACCGTGTTTCCCCTGCGAGCCATGAAAAACACATTTTTTGTCTTACTCATGAATTACCAGTGTTTGGATATGTAACTAAACAGAAACATTACCATTCAGTGTCAACCATTCCAAAGACAGTTACAGGGGAAACACTGTTCTGACCTCCCTTTCTTGCTCTCTTACTTACTTGAGTGTCTCATCTTGCTGCCAACTCATTACTTTATCCCAGTATTTATTAGTCCCAGTTGAGATGGAACACCACAGTGGGTTGTCCGTGTATAACAACAGGTATGATTGAAGGCTGCTAGATTTAATGGAAGTTTCATGCAAAGGACCATTTTATATGCTAATTCTGTCCCAGTGTTCGTACTAGTACCCATCTAAATTTAGCCTTAAATCTAACATTATCATGTGATTTTGCGATTTTATTTTCCATTTTGACAGAATTGATTTGTTCATATTTACTTGTATGTGGTATGATTTCATCAGTTATGTTAACCTTCATCACTAAGGCTATTGTACAAAGTAAAGAAAGCAGGTTAATAATCAATTTAATTTCATTTGATTTGGATTCACAACATTACTTTTTGTAAAGTAAGCTGTTTTTGGTTCTAAAACATGACTTCTACAAGTAATAAACAAGTAGATCTAACCAATGATGAAAAAACAAAGAAACAAACGAAAAAATGGAAAAAAACATGGAGCAGAAATTGGTGTGTTCTTGCATTGTTTGCAGCAAATCTACAGAATGTTGTTGCATATAACACGCTTCTAGATGAGTTAGTTATGTCTGCTTTGCTGCTGCATGAGCTTGTAATAGGTAACATGAAAATACACTAAATAACTATATAAGATAAAGTTAAACCTAAAGAACACGAGAGCCCTAGAAAATAAATTCCCATAATTGTTCTTGTAAGCTGTGTGCAAGCTTTTGAAGAGCAGTTTAGTTTTATTGCCAGACACAATGCCCAAATAATTCAAACATGCATAAAAGAAGAAAGAGACACTCATACGAATGTTTCCACATGTATTACCGGTAATGTACAGCACTAAACCTGGGGTTTCCCTGCAGCAAAACAACGTTCTACTTAAATGACTTTACCTTTAATTTCTTGAAAGACACCTTGATGAGTTGATTCCACCATGGTTTGCACGAGAAATATAATAGGCATAAATATTGATAAGTGAACAGAGTTGACACCATTAAGCGTGCACAGTAGAGGACCGTGAATTCTCAGTGCAGTAAAAAAACTGTTGAAACAAACTTGGCAGTCAACCAAAAATACAAAGAACATGCACCTCGTATAGACATGAAAGAATTGGTTGGTAGTCTGATATTGATTTATTTATAAATTCATTATTTACCTTTATGTTTCATTGTCCAAAATGATGTGTGTTTAGTTTGACATATGTGCAGATGACGTCTGTCATTATAAACATTATTTCACTCAAGATAAAATCATTTGTGAGACAGCAAAACAATTGATATTTGATTTCCATTTATGTTGTTTTTTCTTTTCTTTTCTTTTTTTTCAGTTTCACACTGAAGCGTATACCACATTCACATGTTTAATAGAATCACAGGTTTGATTCCAAAGAAGTGGATTTTGTGGTCAAAATTTATAGCTACTTTACAACGTTTCAATATTTTACAACTACTCCAAGCCGTTTCTATTTTTCTCTAACTACAGTTTCAGTATTTCTCAATGATGTGTGCCTTCATACCAGGTATTTCTTTCTAAAGAGCACCGCCCTCATTGGTTTTTATTTATTCAGATATACTGCTCAAATCCAGATTTAATGCATTGCAATAAGGACTTGTGGGAAATCTTTGTAAATACTGAAATAAATCAGTTGATTCTTCCTGCTTTGTCTTGCCTCTCTTCCCTGAGCTTTTCTCTCTCTCGCTGAAAGCAGCATCACTTTTCTTTGGAGTATTTGAACACCCAAACAGCTTACAGGGATTGGTGTCATTGTTGTTGTTCTTTTAACTGGACAGAAACTTGTTTCCATTTCAAAGATAAGAAAAGTGGCATCACTTAAAGAAATCAGTCTAACTTGGGGAAGAAAATATTTGATAAAGATAAACATCTATGCAAAACAACTTATAGAAAATTAAATAATGACACAATTTTGCAGTAACGAGAAGCTTGCAGACTAATGTTACTGTTACTGTTAAGAACTGCCACCTTGGTATTACCCTGTCTTTATTGTTTAAGTTATCTGATGCTGCATGGTGGACTGCACGTCAATCAGAGGAACACGCTTTTTCCTGTACTTCATGCATTTACATTTATTTAAAGAACAAGAATGAAGCACCCCATCCCTCATCACCCCACAACAGTCCTCACCCACTGTCTCCCTTTGCTAGCGCAGACTCCTTTGCTCTCAACCTGGATTATTTTGGCCCTGAGGAGAAGAGCAGATCCAACATCTGCAGCAACAGTCCTCCACCAGGTCAGCTTGTGAAATTACGTGGATGTAGATTTAGTCAATTGTTCATCATGTCACTTTTTGATGTAGCTTGTGCTGTCCTGTTGATACCCGGTGGTTGCTTTGACTCCTGTGTAACATGTTTTATTTGTTGGAAACACTGACGTGTAAAAGGAGTTGATCGTGAGCTCTATGAGTTGACCATGAGCAACCTGGAATCCAGCAGTAGCAGCCGCCACCTAGAGGACACTTTGAATCGCCTGATGTCTGCTGCAGAGAAGACCAGCACTGCAGTCAGGTCAGCTCAGGTGTAAAATGCATCCACAATAAACAAATCAGACACAAGCATCTTTGAATACTTATGCTGTGTGTGTATGTATGTGTGCTCTCCTTAAGGAAACCACTACAAGATGAAGAGCTGAGTGCCGAGAGCAGCAGTGTGATCGCTGGACTTCCTAACTTATCCTTTATGAAAGCTACTGTGCTCATGTTCCCAAGCATCCTCATACCCAAGGAGTCCTTAGTTTTAGAGTGATTTTTGCACACATACACATACATGTTGGTCAAACTACTTCACCTGCTGGCCATCTGCTGGCATAGCTCTAAAAAAAGAGGCTATTAACTACTAGAGAGTCAGAATATCTTCATGTGTTTTGGCTCATGCATTAATTAAAATGTGTCGTAATCACCACAGTGTGAAGAGCAAGCGCTGCTATTTTAATGTTATGTTTAATGCACAAAAGTCAAAGTGCTATTTTAAGTAAAACTCCTTTATTGACGTTTCAAATAAAAGTGTTTTAATTTGCATTTTTTTTTAAATCAAAAAGGGATAATACATATTAGGTGAAAAGGCAGCAGCAAAGTGACCTTCATGTGTTAAATGTGAAACAATATTGTCCTTTGATGAAAATGTATTGTTACATTAGGCTAGTTGTTTAGATTTACATTCCTAGTTTAACCAGTTTGTCTTCCTTTTTTTGCAATATTATATTTGCACAAAATGTTTAAGAGAAATCTCAAGGCTAATTTATAGACATAAAAAAATAAAACAACTGATATATCTACATTTTTGTCACACGGGTCAGTTGTGGCTTTTTATTCCTTCCTAAATTTCAACTTTTCCAAGAGTTTTTTATATTTATTTTCCAAGTCATCTGTAAAAAAATATATAAACCCTGTGTATATGGAGGTAAGACTATTTGTTCTTAGTTTACATGATCCATGAAATCTTTCTCATCATGTAATGAATATAGTCTTGTATTATTATTTTTTTAAAAACATCTTGCTACTGATATTGTACAAATTAAAGTATCTTAGCAAATGTTTATTATACCTTATGAGGTTTTTGGTTCATGTGATTTTATTCTAGAGTCTGTCTGCTTGGTATTACATTTTCTGAAGGTTCATACAATTGTGGAAATGCATATTTCAAACTGTGAAGGTTAGAACGATTTAGAGTTTGTATGAGAATGTGATCTGAAAATTTTATTTCATAAGATACTTATTTTGTTACCTTAACATCAAGACTATAGGGGCCTTAACCTGCAAAATGTACATTAAGGAAGCAAGAGTCACAAAATGACTGCAGAGATATGAAATCGTCAGCAGAAACTAAAACGATGACAATCATGTTTGTATAGAGTGCATCAAAACTATCAGAACTAATTAGAGACACAAAACTGTCATTGAGTAGTTTTGGAGTGGCTCAGTGGTTAAGACTGGTACCCTGTGTACAAAAGACTTCATGGTTGCAAGTTCAACTCCACCCCTGGCATTTTGTACTCAATTCCCTTGTAAGTCTCTTTGGATGAAAGCGTCTGCTAAATGACATTTAATGTAATAGATACAAAACAACCACAGGGAAACAGGTTTCTACAAAAAGTCAAGAGTAAACAAGAGAGACAAAATGAGAACACACAGGTACAAACAACCTTTTATTTACCCACTGAAAATGGAATGAATTGTACTTGATTTAAATATAAAACTATTTTGTTTCTGTCGATGCCAGTAATCAGTAAATATGCATTAATGACAGTGAATTAATGTATTGGAGGGAGTGGCTGTCATTCTCGGGCTCCGTCACCGGATGAGCCCCGTTCCCTTCCTCCTCTCGGCCGGGTTGGTGTGTCTTCCTTCCGGCTTGCTGAAGAAAGTTGAGGGAGGTTCAGCAGTAACTGGGCTTTTTCATAATGGATAGTCAGGGAAGGAAAGTGGTGGTCTGTGACAATGGAACCGGGGTAAGTTTAGCGCTCTGGATTGACGCACTATCCGCAAGTGGCTTTGTTGAAACTGTGCCGTTTGTGTCGAACGATTTGCCGAAACAGGAAGTGGCGGTGTCACAGCGTCCAAGCTAGCTAGCGTTAACTGGGTGGGTAGCTAGCCAGCAAGCCCGTTAGCTTGCTAATTTTCATTCATCCAGAGCCTTCGCTGAAATAGCCCACATACTGTGTGGTATTGTCAGTGTGACTGCTGAATACATAGCTATGGTTTCAGCTCTCACAGCTGCGCGCACACCATAATTAAAGAATGACCCATTACGACCAATGGTTAGTAAGCTACGACAGCTAGCGAGCTAGCCTGTTAGCATTGACAGCTGACTGTCTGGTTTGTTCAGTCACTCATTTCAGTGATTTGGCAAACGACTCAAATTTTGCACACATCTCCACTGTGGTTTTGCTCCGATTAACCCGAGCAGCAGCTGAATATTGTTTTTCAGATATCCATCGTGAGGCGTGTAACGTTAGGTAGGCCGTGCCAGGTGAATTTAGTATCTCCACCTTTTAATCATCGTTTTCCTGAACAGCAACAGATGCACGTAGAGAAATGTCACCCAACTGTCTGTCGGTATGAAGAATGTAGACCATAGAAAGACCAAATAACACAATTAATGACATTAATGAAAGCTGTGCACATCAGTGTTCCTTTATTGTTCGTGTTTTTCCATTTTGCTGAATGGATAAAATATTCGTTTGCATATACGACGTATACATTCAGTGTTTTTCCCTCGATTTTCCTTGGGTCTAATTAAATAGTGTTGCATCCAACCTAAACCACTGAACGACATATAGTGATGGGTCCTAACATTTAAGCAGTTACCTGTTTAAATGTTGTATTCTCTGTCCACGGTCCTCAGACTGTGGTACGTGTACCACCAGTGGTACAAGCTTTCTCTGGTTGTACTTGGAGGAAAATCACAAATACTATTCTACTGTATATACCTGGGAATTTTACTGGAGTGCATTGGAAGTGAAACGGTTTTAAATAATTGTAAGAAATTATTATTAGAGTCACCTTATCTCACTGTATTTTAACTTTAGCGATAATGGTGTTACATTGGAAGCTCAATATTTTCTCGGTGATACTCTGTATAAAAAGTTTGTAAACCACTGTTTTATGTTATATGCTGCAAAATGTACCTAATGCCTCTCCACTGTACAAGTTGTAGCTTGAGCAATGCAATTAAAAACATTAAAATAAAATGCAAGGGTATTTAACTTATAAATATTGCACTCAGTCAAACAGAAACCACATTTTGCATAATATTTTCCTTTTAGTTTAGTTTGATGGGTAGTACAGTGTTGTAAAGGTGTCATTGTCTTATTCAGAAATAAATTGGTTATCACTGTACATATTTGGTTTGTCTATCTGCTTGAAAGTTGTTTTCTGTGAAAAAATGTATTCAAAAAATGAATGTGCTTTTGAAAATGTATGTATACATTTAAAATAAATGTAGGGACATTTTACACTGATCAGTTTGAGCAATACTGAGTCTAACATTATGGTTGATGTTTTCCACT
Source organism: Solea senegalensis (assembly GCF_019176455.1). NCBI lineage: Eukaryota > Metazoa > Chordata > Actinopteri > Pleuronectiformes > Soleidae > Solea > Solea senegalensis. The sequence continues at coordinate 313,116 of NC_058035.1, read as the reverse complement.
TATGGATCTGCCCTTTTTTAGATTTTACATGGTACAAATAAAGTTGTGTTATCTGACAAAACGGTTCTAAAGTCTCCAGTACATGGTTGGTGTGCCTGCACAGTTTAGGGACCACCATGGTTTTTTCTTCTCCTAATCTAGGTAATTTTAATGGATTTCCAAGCTTCTGTTGTTTGTTGACAAAGTATTTACATTTTGAGCCATGCTGCTTATACTGTAGTAAATGATTTGCTGGTCTTTTCTACAAATCATTCACTGCACATATACTGCCTCTGCTAGAGCTGAGGTACTTCCTGTCTGAATCTTGTCAGCATTTACAGAGGATGTTGCCTCAGCATGTTACTGACTAAGAAGGCCTTTTTGAGATATGAGATATTTTTCAAGAGCATTTGGTGGGAGAAAAAAAAATTGAACCCATGTCAGAGTTGAATTGGAAACCTTAGAGAAAGTGAGAGTCTGAACTGCCGCCAGTCACATTCACATCTGAGCACCATAAAAAACTGTAGAACTTGACAGTTTAATATTGCGTATCTTCAATTGCATGTAACAACAATCAACCTGCTAGTTTTCTCACCCTTTCTATTAGAATCTTCAACCAGATTTATCTGTGGGGGCAGAGCTGTACTGATTCTGAAATTATACCTTTAAATATATTTATTAACCGGTAATTCTACATAATTAAACTGCTTGTTGGACCATGCATGGATTAACTCATTCACTCTGACAGATAAGATGTCTTGATCAGATAAGATATCTTTTGCTTTTATGCAAGGCTGGTAGGGGCCATGACAGAAGTAGTATAAATGCAATATCTGGCATTTCAGGGAGAACACGAAATCCCACAGTTTCTATTGTCTGGGTTTTAAGTTATAAAATGCAGCTTAATACTATATTTTCCTGGTCAACATTGTTGTAGCTTCATTAGCTTAAATGTAAATTCAGTGAACAGTGAGTGCTTTGACGTGCTTGGCTTTTATGTCCACACAGCACTGGTTGTAGTGTTTATTGGTTATAACTCAAAATGAAAATTGATTATGATGCTGTAAGGTAAAATATCGGATTTTCTACTATTGTGATGGAGGCTAAAGTGTGTTAAGAACTTAGAGGTTTTATCTTGGTGTAATTGCCAGCACAACATGCTGTGGTTGAACTGGATGTGACCGTAATGGTGGGTAGTTTTCTGTATTTGTCTTTTCTAATCAACTTCTTTTCCCTTCACTTTTTAGTTTGTCAAGTGTGGCTATGCAGGCTCCAACTTCCCAGAGCACATCTTCCCTGCACTTGTTGGGAGGCCCATCATCCGCTCCACAGCCAAAGTGGGAAACATTGAAATCAAGGTACGGGCTGATGTTCCTGGAGTGACTTTTTTTAATTTGACAAGGACATTTTGATTTGAGGTACAACCATGGTCAGAAAACCAGTCATCAGACAAAGCTATAACCTACAAACAGGAATGAAACTGAAATGAAAAATCACATTTAATTAAAACAGACAATTTTTCCAGTCCTATATGTAACCACAACTTCAACTGTCCTCTAAGTATGAATTTGATCTTGTCTTGTTCTCAGAGCACATTGCTATATTTGTTTTCTTTAAATCAGTACAGTAATATGCTTTAAGATAAAGGTCTAATCGTCAGAACCCCTGTTATTTTAGCCTGAGGTCTGTCACTACCTCTCTCCTGTTTTTCCAGTTTTGTTTATTCATCTTTATTTTATATCTACCTTCCTTTCCCCCCATGTCCCCCTCCCCCCATGATGAAGTAGAATTCCCAGAAGATGGTAAGTTCAGGTTGGTGTGTGCCTCCTGTTCTTGCCTGCTCCAGAGAGTTTTGTCATGTTTTGATGTCAACTGAAAATTAAGCTCTCTTACTTTGTTTTGATTTTTTTCACGTTGTCTTTTCTACATTTGTTTTCTTTCATATTTGTTTACTCACACATCATCCCAACTAGTTTGCCAAGTTTAAAATGTTTAGTTTGAGATCTTTTGGCTGAATGAGTGGCACAGAGTCAGATATACAAATCCTCATGTTAATAGACCTCTTTTTTCCAGGCTCAGTGTTGCGGAAATAGTTGTGATGAATCATAGGCCAACTGTTATTGATGGAGAGCTAAAAGAGATTTTGGAACACTTCCATTTTCAAAGTGTCTGATCTGCGGGTGGATCCTGATGGCTAACAGCCCCCCCTCAATCCAGCTGCCATTTAAGAACTAAAATATTCACCACAGTTTTCAGCTGAAAATAATTGAGATTGCCTGTTACAGCTAGGAAGATTGATGCCAAATGTTATATGTTTGGTACCTGAAAACATCACAAATCTATTTTCTTTACATCATGAAACCATGTGCATATTTAAGTTATGTGCCATCAAGTTGCTTCTGTAATCTGCTAAAGTGTTTCACCCTTATCAAGTACAGAGGAAGTGTTCACACAAAAGGATGCATGGCAGGCAGCTGCAATTTAAAGACAGAAGCACATCTGTTTTTCTGTTTTACTTATTTTCATTGAGACCACATGGTATTGATGCCTGTGAGATGACTGGCACTCTGTTAATGCCAAAGCTCACAGGATGAACCCATAAAATGGCTGCCTTCACAAGGCTTTTGAAGTCTCCAAGTGGAACGTGAGATGCTTGACTGTGTGGCTAACACTGAGCTCTAACCCAGAGGTTGTTTACTTTGCCAGGCTGCCTTGCATGCAGCTAGTTGAATGGTGCTAAAACGATTGGATTACTGTAGCTAGAGGGAAGTGTTTCCAGGTGTAAATGCATGAAAAATAATGCTTTTTTTGCATGCTGGGAATTTGAATTTTTAACTCATGAGTTGCGCTGTCTTGGACAGGTGACTTGTCTTAATGTGGGTAAAAAAATAAGCTTAAATGTTAAATATCTTGTTCTGATTTTAGCTGACCAGCAGGCTAAGGGGCAGTTAAAATGAATGAATATGTAGCCCAACCAGTACGTGGAGCTTATCCCTAAGGCAAATGCTACTGAAGTGGGCTCCAGAAGTAAAGGGCTCTGCTGTTGTGCTTCTAAATATTTATCTGTGTTGATGTTTGACCTCTTACTCTAGGACCTGATGGTTGGGGATGAAGCCAGCGAGTTGCGCTCGATGTTGGAGGTCAACTATCCCATGGAGAACGGCATCGTTAGGAACTGGGATGACATGAAGCACCTGTGGGACTACACCTTTGGCCCGGAGAAGCTCAACATTGACTCTCGCAACTGCAAGATCCTGTTGACGGAGCCCCCCATGAACCCTACTAAGAACCGTGAAAAAATCATTGAGGTGCGTGGCAGTTTTTATTGCAACATTAAGGTGTTGTAGTTATGCGAGTGGAAATTAAAAAGGGGAGGCTGGCTAGTTTTTTTTGCCATTCACTTTATATTAATCCAATTTTATAAATTACCCTCTGTTTGCGTTTCCCACTATAAAGTTCCAATACTACTTGGCTTGGCTTGGCTCGGCTCGGCACGGCTCGACTCAGTTTGGTATCATTTTCCATTACTATAATACCAAGTAGTGATGAGCAAAGCAGTTCTTTTTGGTGTACTGAATCATTAGAATCAGTTAAATAAAAAGATTAGTTCAGTACTTACTATTAACTCCTTTTAACTCCTATTAAATGTTGAGATTTTAGAAATGTCCTTGCTAAATGTTGGAGATCAACACATGTTTCCAGGATTTTTAAGTCTTTTTAACTGATCTACGGTTCGGTTTAATTTCTGTGTCGCACATCGCACTCATGACTCTTCTAGTGACGGCACTCACTGCCTATCAGTGGATGGCAGTCCGCCGACGCCACGTTTAGTATCGGCTCAGCTCGCTTGGAACCTCGCAAAAGCACCATCTACTATCCCTAATGAAAAGGCAAGAAAACAAGTATAGTCGAGTCATATCGAGCTGAGTGTAGTCATTCTAAGGCGCCATATAGTCTTTCTGCTTTGTATAAATCTTCTCGTAGTGAGTATAAAACTTTCTGGTTTTGTCATCTTTGGTTTGCATCAATCAGACATTGCAGGAAATGTATTTAAGGCATTGCAGAAGTGCTACTTAATCCGCAGTGAAGTGATTTAAATATCTGTTACTTCTGTATTTTTGCAGATATACTGTACTGCAAGCTTTTGTTTTATTCCACCAAAACATTATTGTTGTTGCTTTCTAATGTGTACCATCTTCTTCGGCAGGTTATGTTTGAGACCTACCAGTTTTCAGGAGTCTACATTGCTATTCAAGCTGTGCTGACCCTGTATGCCCAAGGTAAGAGCACATGTGCTTCCTGGAGGTTACGGACGTGACCAAGAAACAATATGGACATCTAAAGTACTTGTCTAGTACTGTGCAGATTTGCAGAAATTATAGTACTTGTTCAGTAAAATGCTTGAATAGATTTATGTCTGGTCATTATTAAGAAAGACTAATGCATCCAGAGTCATCTTGTAAAAAAGATCTTTTCCTCCTGTCAGGAAACAAATAATTAGGATGTTTGATACAGTTGAGCTCTTGTCAACGATGCTACCATAGTGTACAGTGGTTAGTTGATACTTTCATTCATGTTGCAAAAAATAAGTTGCTGCATAATAACAGTTTGACTTTCAAATTAATTGCATGAAATGAAAAATTCCCCAGTGTGTTAACACCTTTAGGCTTCTCACTGCAGTGAGTGTTTGCTTTTCATTGTAATTGTGTAAATATTCTTGTGTTACAGTATTTAACCACCACACCTTTTGTCAATTAGTTTGAAGATTTGGTTTTTGGGAATATTCCAGTACCAGGTGACGATTGTTTGACAGAATGTCTAGACAGTCACATGAACATCACCTGACGACGTGTGGGTTACACGTGCAATATCCTGAAATGATCTAATGTGTAATAAATACTGTGTGGTGCTTGAAGTTTTTGTTAAGTTTTTGTTTTATTTTTGAACATATATTTGGTTCAAGACTAACAATGAATTTGGTCAAACCTCAGATACTGTAAAGGGTTTCTTTGCTAATTTTCTGCTTAATACATATCCTCTGGGAATCCATTCAACTAACTACATGGTTCAAATTATAGAAAATGGCCTCATTTATCTCAAACTACCCTTGATACAGTTTCTCAGCTGAGCTGCTGACTGAAACTGCCAACATTAACTCTGGCCTCCTCAAGAGCCCAATGCTAATTTTGCTTGCAAGCACTTAAATGCCACCTGATCCTCTCACAGGTGCTCTAAAGTAAACAATACATTAGAGTTACTCTTTAACAATTACCAAGAAACATAAGAAAAAGACAGTTTCTGATATTCTTCCATGCATATTTGAGTACGTATTTAATCAAAAATATGACACTGGATACCATAAACATGCAGCAGCATCATCAATTACAGCAGGTTCTCTCTGGCTAGTAAATACTACACCTGCTTATTGTGATACAGAAGGGTTCAGTCCTTAAGTAATTCTGTAAATGAAACATTCCATTATCGATTATGTTGGAAGGCAGTGAAGTGGCAAGTTAAGTTCTTCCCTCAGGAATTAAATAAAAGTTTGCATGTAAAATCATTTTCTGATATTGACAAATAACTATATCAGTGTTTCCTGTTGGTGTCTCGCCACTGTCCTATTTGTCGTGCTGGTTTTATCATGAACCAGGTTTTTTAAGGTCATCACTATAACATACACTGCCTGGACAAAAAAAAAAGTCGCCACCTAAAGAAAGGGTCACATCGCTGGACCGCCTTTAGCTTTGTTTACAGCACTCATTCACTGTGGCATTGTTTCCATACGCTACTGCAATGTCACAAGATTTATTTCTGTGTAGTGTTGCATTAATTTTTCACCAAGATCTTGTATTGATGATGGGAGAGTCGGGCCACTGAGCAAAGCCTTCTCCAGCACATCCAAAAGACTCTCAATGGGGTTAAGGTCTGGACTCTGTGGTGGCCAATTCATGTGTGAAAATGATGTCCCATGCTCCCTGAACCACTCTTTCACAATTTGAGCTTGATGAGTCCTGGCATTGTCATCTTGGAATATGCCCATGTCATCAGGGAAGAAAAAAATGCATTGATGGAATAATTTGATCATTCATTATATTCAGGTAGTGCTTAGTTGAATCCAGGTGGCAACTTTTTTTTGGCCAGGCAGTGTACATGGGCATTTAAAGTTTAATCCTGTGCAATGTATGGATTTTTGTTTTTTTACGGTTAGTGCAGGGATTAGATTTCATTCGGATCAGGGTGAAGTTAGTAGTAGTTAAGGTTAAATTACGTTTATCTTTGCATTTTCTGTAAATCAATGTGATGTCATGGAAACACAACACATTTTTGTGTTTTTGTTTTAGGACTTCTGACTGGTGTAGTGGTGGACTCCGGGGATGGTGTGACACACATCTGTCCAGTTTATGAAGGATTCAGCCTGCCCCACCTGACGAGACGCCTGGACATTGCAGGCAGGGACATCACTCGCTACCTCATCAAGGTATCTATGCTCTGAGTGACACAGGGTAACAGAACACAAATAAAGTGGTGTAAGCAAGATAGAGAATGTACAGTACATATTTCATTGATCTTAGAAATCCTATTGATTGCATTTTAGGTAGATGAGTCTAGATAATATTAACTGACAGGGCACCACCATTATGTACTGCAGTGCAATTTACTTCCATTATATATGTATACATTATATGTATTAATAGGGAGATTTTGCCCATGATGCAGATCTTTTTACAATTAAGTATCTACTGATACCGACTCGTGATATGATACTTTCGCCTAGATAACAGAGCTGCACAGTACACTTTTTGTGCAGGCCTGTACATGTTGTTAAACTGACACCTAATTATTGAAACCATTGCCTGTATACATGTTTGTCAACCAAGTGAAAAGTTTGAAAGAAGTGTTTATGTTTATGTTTGTTAGGAGTGTTGTTGGTGTGTATGTGAATAATCATATCAAACACAAGTAATATCAAACAAATACCATCTTGGCTAAAGTCCACATTTGAGCTTCATGAAGAACCTGCTCACTAAAGACCAAGGATGAAACCGGGGAGACAGCCCATCTCCACTCGACTTAGAGCCAATACTTGAGGATTGGGACAGCCCTATTATTAATTTACTATTTTAGTCCATTTAGTTGACAGAGACTCTTTTAAAGAGATCATAATCATAACCCAGACCTTTCTCATCCTTTGTCTCGTTTCTCTGTCAGTTGTTACTGTTGAGGGGTTATGCCTTCAATCACTCTGCCGACTTTGAGACTGTGCGCATGATGAAGGAGAAGCTGTGCTACGTAGGCTACAACATCGAGCAGGAGCAGAAGCTGGCGTTGGAGACCACTGTGCTGGTGGAATCATACACGGTGAGATTCGACAACAAATCTACACAGATATCTTTATGTAGGTATTTGAAATAGGATTGGTTTAGTTTAGAACAAATGGGCATCAATGCACAGGTTGTTAGTGCATAATGTACCTAGTGCATAATGTACCTACAGAGGTTGATGTGTTTTTTTTTCTTTTTGTACCGTCTCCTTTGATGGTGTCATTTTACACGGTTGTTTAACTGCTGGAGGAAATATAACTTTACCATCACCATGTTCCCCACTGTCACCTGCACAATAAATATTTAATTAAGCACCATTAAAGACAGACACTACCAGTTAAAGGAATGTACTGTGAGTCAGAAACTTCAATCAAAGACAGTTTGGGTACAGTGACACTTAGAGGACAACATGGAAAAAGATGGTTTTATATTTGGGTTGTAAAATGACTGCTACAACACTGAATTCACTTAAAATTGGGGACATGTTAAGCTACTGATTTTCATGTTGACTTGTTTTAAACATTTTTAAACCCTCTGGGATACTCATTTGTGTTTTTCCTCTCTCTATATAAATGAGTTCTTTTTTGCATGCCACATGCACACACGCCTCACATTTCTGCTTAAAATAGCAACCTTGTTTAAAGAATCTCCCCAAAGGGTTTGTTATTTAAAAGTGGCAGTATTTTAAAGTAGTCAAAACTAATGGGGTAACTAAATCTGTTTCTGCACTGAGCTAAGTAGACTACCACATGCCCATTGTTGGCACCGTTGGTCCAGCCAGTGCTGCTGACTAACTGTTTTCTCTGGGAGTTAAACATATGGGGGTGCACTGCTCCTCCACCAGGCTTGCTTTTCTTTCCAAGGCCTTTCCCCTCAGAGGGAACCACAGAATCTAAACGCAGCACCTGAAGTCTGTGTTACTGCACGCCTTAGCGAGCACATGTTGTGTCTCAGAGCTCACTGTGACCATGTGTGTTTGGGTTAGTGTAGGCGAGTGCATGTATGTGTGTTTCTAGGCGTGTGAACGTGTAGGTGTGCGTATCATTATGTGTGCGTGAATGTACTGAAACAAGGAGGGCAATGTAACTGTGGCCGAAGAGCCCTGAACTGCACGTTACATCATTTCCTGTGCAGCCACATTGCGGCTGAGGCTGGGCTCTGCTTCCTCCCACTGCCCTCAGCTGAATGAAGCCTTTTTATAGTAGCACACACTAACTCTACTACATTTGGAGACTGCAGTCTCTCTACGCTTATTTTCCATAACATATCAGACAATCCTTTATTCTTTCATTCAAGATGTAACCCCTTTTGTGCTTTCTGCTGAGTCATATATTCAATCCTACATCTTTAATGGTGTCATACTTTTTCCCCTTCTCTTTTCATGTCATGCCTCCCACACTCCTCCAGCTGCCAGATGGCCGTGTGATCAAGGTGGGAGGAGAGCGGTTTGAGGCCCCGGAGGCTCTGTTCCAGCCGCACCTCATCAACGTGGAGGGTGTCGGTGTGGCCGAGCTCCTCTTCAACACCATCCAGGCGGCAGACATAGACACCAGGTGAGCCCAGTGCACTGCTAATGAGTGTAACATTGTCTACTTTTCTAAAGTTAAGGCACAACATTAACACATCCCAGCACACACAGATGGAGATACGCACAAGTGTTGAAGCTCTTCAGTTGCCCACTGAAGCACTGGAGGGTTGTAGACATCTAACACTGCTTTTCTTTCACACTTAAGTTCTTTATGGAAAGTATGAAAAATGACCTTGGCTTTGTAAAAGAGTGGAACATTTTTTTTTTGTTGGTCAGGGACCACTTGGAAATCCAATACATTATTGAAGAACTTGGGAATTGTGGGCTTTTGTAAAATATGACAATCTGCCTGATGGAAGGGGAAACCAGTGACATCACTAGTATGATTTTTAAGGCCGAGTATATTTGCATTTAATTATGCATTATCATCACTGCCACGTGCATCTTGCATACATTTTATGCACGGATTGTGCACACCCTCAGAAATTAATCTTGCTCATCTATGCTGATTTAAAGGCAGTGCATATGATTTACGACAGAGCCACACTCATACTTTTTTTTCTTAAACAGTCCATGGTGTGCCCCCTAGTTTTCCCTCGTCTACATGTTGCTGGGTCTCTCCCTGCTCTTACACTCTTTCTCTTCTCCTCAGGCCTGAATTCTACAAACACATCGTGTTGTCAGGAGGATCCACCATGTACCCAGGCCTGCCCTCTCGCCTGGAGAGGGAACTCAAGCAGCTGTACCTGGAGCGTGTGCTGAAGGGAGATGTGGACAAGCTTTCGGTGAGAAACTGTCCCTTTAACTTCTCTACCATACTTAAACTGTCGACTGTGTCAGAGCTGCTCTTGGGTTGGCAAACTGTCAGTCTGCTGTTCAGTGGTGTCAACTGAACTTCCCGGTACATCTACTGTAGATGAAACAAGGCCACGCTACTGCACAGGCCTCACAGTTCGTGTGAAATAATATTTCTTGCTGATTCTCTATTTGTTTAAGTGGGCCTTGGGCGAGGTTTCCCACATGTGAGAGAGCAGTAAAGTATCAGAAAGTTTAAGGGAAAAGATTCAAATACGGTATAGTTAATAAACTTTGACACCTGACAATATCTCCTTTGTTCTAATGAGGACTTCATATACTCAGAGTTCACAGTAAAAAAAATAATCCAGCTATTATTTGATGGAAAGTTTTTATGATCATGGCATTTCAGTCTTGTGCATTGCACATAAATTACCACCAGGTGGTGCCAGAGGCCAACAGACGGGTACTTCTTTGGAGCACAGCATAAGCTTTAATTCCCAAAGTTGAAATATTTGTTTAAGAAAAATATGACTGTATTACATTTAGACACAGATCTATTTTGTAAACAAAGCTCTTCAGATGACTCACGAGTTCAATAGCAAGGCATTCTGGGCTTCACTTTTCTGTCCACAACTGCAACCGGCCTCGCTTCTTCTCAAGATGTTTAGCTCATTCTGTAATGACAGGGTGTGTAATTTGCATATCTGTCCTGAAAAGTATCACAAATGTTTATAATATCTCACAAGTCTTCTGTCTTCTTCCGTAAATCCTCAAAGACTCTGTGCTGAAGCCTTGTTGGCTTTAAAGGTGGACGATTATTTCAAGTTAATTCTTTAATAGAGGGCAGGGGCTGTGGTCAATTTAAGTTCATGGTGATTACAATATTCCACAAATCTGCAATATATTGTTTTTCAGAACAGTTTTCACCCCTAAGCTGTTTGTTGCACACGTGACAAACATTTCTAAACATAACTGCGGCGACAAACAAGCAGAAGCAGCGTCTTTTGCCCTATTTGGTGAAAATATCAATGTTTGCACATACTGATCTTACAGACAGAGTAGGAAAGTGGATTGTTACAGCAGAGGTTTACTCACATGTTTTCCCATCTTGAAGTCAGAAAGTTGAATCCGACAGGAAGTGAAGCTAATTAAAATTGTTAATCCTCAAAAAAAAGCTAGACTATGCAACATTTTTAACCTTAAACTTGCAGGTGGGAATCTGTAGGTACCTCACTGTTTGTTTGTTTTTAACATTCCAATTATTGGTCATTACCATTCAACTTTTAAGTTTTTTTCCCACCACTACTTACAATAATGACTTCAGAGGTCACATTAATGTAAGTCAGGTGAACAGGTAGAATGTGTTTGTATATGAGTGACAGTGAGAGAGTTCCAGAATCAGGCCCAGCACGTCCAGTTGTGCTGAGTTCACTTATAAAAATGTAGAAGTCTGCATTTACAGTGCTGTCGCTGCTGCAAAGTTACAGTGTTGCTTTAACAATGGCTCAGATGCAGTGTAATGTGAATGGAATCGCTCTAGATTATTTCTGTTTTGGTTCCAGTGGACTGCTCACGTAAGTCTTGTTTTCTTGTGCAGCAAGCAGCTGTGCTCGGTTATTTCCCTCGAGAGTCTCTGCAGACAAATGAATTGGTTGGTCAATGTCAGGTGACGAAATGAAAAGCTCTGCTGAATGTTTTTACTTGGTTTGTTATCGAGTTGTTATCAGCATTGCCCTGTACGGCGTCTTACATTTATATGTGGTAGCAATGTTCACACACAGCATTTCACCCCAATACTTTTAAGGTGAAATGCTACATGTGCTACTGATATACATAAAATAATGTACACCGCAAAACATTAGGCCTTATTTGTATTAACTATTTACATTTTACAGTTTTGTTTTATTGCTGAAAAGTATATGGGCACACAGCACTTAAAAATAGAGGTCCACATAAAACGTTTAAAATAATAAAACAAATAACAAAATGTTGAGTATTTGCAACTATGGGCCCTTTGCACAGCAGCCATTTTCATAATCATATCAAAACCGACTAACTTCCATGTAGCTTCCTCAGTTTCAGTTTGCATGCTGGTTCACTGTCGCACCGTCCGGACTCGCATGAACGAACTGAACGGAGCCATGGTTAGTGTGATCAGTAACACCTGTGTGCACGTCAAAATGGCCGCTGTGCAAAAGAGCCCACAGGTGCTTAAAAAGGCAGACGCTTTGTCTGGTGTCTTGACCTGTGCAGTGAGGCTTTAGTCTGGTGTGAAAATGTTTCACACCAGAGAAACATCTGTGTAAATACAGTAAAATGTAATATGTAATCTTAGAATTGTTAACAGACATGAAGTCGAGCTGAACAATGAATCATTTTCAGAGTGAAACAACGCTGTTGGCAAGTTATTCACTCATGAATAAATGTGTGTGAGTGTGGCGGTTTTTCTGTCATATCATATCATATATCATTTTGTTTCTGCGAAAGACCAGCACCTCCGTTCTTTCTTCTTTTTAAAGTGGCTGCTGTTGTTGTGTGGATCCATATTCACTAATGTAGTCCAACATAAAAACAAACAAACAAAAAGTTTGACTCTGTAGAGCGACAAAAAGACCTGTATCATATCCCAGCTGAGGAAAACCAGAACAATGGGCCACTTTGAGCAGCACTGTCAACACTGCTGGAGTCACAGGTCCCTTCCTTTGTTCCACAGGATCTTCTCATGAGTCTTTGTGTCTCCTCCTTGTCTTGCAGAAATTTAAGATCCGCATTGAGGATCCTCCCAGGCGAAAGCACATGGTGTTCCTGGGCGGTGCCGTGCTGGCCGACATCATGAAGGACAAGGACAACTTCTGGCTGACCCGAGAGGAGTACCAGGAGAAAGGAGTCCGCGTGCTGGAAAAACTGGGAGTCACCGTCAGATAAAGCTCTGAACGGACACAACCAAGCATACACACACGGTCGAATACATACACACACACACACACACACACACACACGCACGCATACATGACTCGCACACATTTCCCTCTTTGCCCCATCGCAGAGTATATATCTATTTATCCCTCTTCTTTTCTTTATCTTTCGGCTCTCGCTTCTCCTCAAACATCCTAAGAGAACCGAGCCGTCGCCTCCTCTCTCTCCTTTCAGCCTCTCTTCTCACTGGGTTTGGGATTGGCTCACAAAGCCCTGATTTCCACTTTACCCTCTTTCTTTTAAATAAAAATGAAAGGGTTAATATTGCCCTGCTGGAGTGTTTTGAAGCCTGAGTTGAGTTCTAGTAGTGACGGTTAAAACCAGTGTTGGGGTGGGGGGGAAATGCTGCATGTCATACCTGCAGTTGTGTCTGAGGGGAATTAGCTTAGGCAGATGAAGCCACCAGCCTTTCAGAAACACGGGGCTTTCTCTCATCAAATGTACGGAGAGGAGAGTGAAAATGATGCAAACGTTTTTAAGAAACTCGAAAGCGTCTTTGATATCAGGATCCAC